>NW_026607580.1:430148-485123 GCF_029499605.1 Hyla sarda | reverse complement strand
TGTGTAATGTATGGGGTAATTAAACACTCTTGGGTAGTGCTGAGGCCTACTCCTGACTGCTCCTGGTGTAAATGTATGGGGTAATTATACACTCTTGGGTACTGCTGAGGCCTACTCCTGACTGCTCCTGGTGTAATGTATGGGGTAATTATACACTCTTGGGTATGCTGAGGCCTACTCCTGACTGCTCCTGGTGTAATGTATGGGGTAATTAAACACTCTTGGGTAGTGCTGAGGCCTACTCCTGACTGCTCCTGGTGTAATGTATGGGGTAATTATACACTCTTGGGTACTGCTGAGGCCTACTCCTGACTGCTCCTGGTGTAATGTATGGGGTAATTATACACTCTTGGGTAGTGCTGAGGCCTACTCCTGACTGCTCCTGGTGTAATGTATGGGGTAATTAAACACTCTTGGGTAGTGCTGAGGCCTACTCCTGACTGCTCCTGGTGTAATGTATGGGGTAATTAAACACTCTTGGGTACTGCTGAGGCCTACTCCTGACTGCTCCTGGTGTAATGTATGGGGTAATTATACACTCTTGGGTAGTGCTGAGGCCTACTCCTGACTGCTCCTGGTGTAATGTATGGGGTAATTATACACTCTTGGGTAGTGCTGAGGCCTACTCCTGACTTGCTCCTGGTGTAATGTATGGGGTAATTAAACACTCTTGGGTACTGCTGAGGCCTACTCCTGACTGCTCCTGGTGTAATGTATGGGGTAATTAAACACTCTTGGGTAGTGCTGAGACCTACTCCTGACTGCTCCTGGTGTAATGTATGGGGTAATTAAACACTCTTGGGTAGTGCTGAGGCCTACTCCTGACTGCTCCTGGTGTAATGTATGGGGTAATTAAACACTCTTGGGTAGTGCTGAGGCCTACTCCTGACTGCTCCTGGTGTAATGTATGGGGTAATTATACACTCTTGGGTAGTGCTGAGGCCTATTCCTGACTGCTCCTGGTGTAATGTATGGGGTAATTATACACTCTTGGGTAGTGCTGAGGCCTACTCCTGACTGCTCCTGGTGTAATGTATGGGGTAATTATACACTCTTGGGTAGTGCTGAGGCCTACTCCTGACTGCTCCTGGTGTAATGTATGGGGTAATTAAACACTCTTGGGTAGTGCTGAGGCCTACTCCTGACTGCTCCTGGTATAATGTATGGGGTAATTAAACACTCTTGGGTAGTGCTGAGGCCTACTCCTGACTGCTCCTGGTGTAATGTATGGGGTAATTAAACACTCTTGGGTACTGCTGAGGCCTACTCCTGACTGCTCCTGGTGTAATGTATGGGGTAATTATATACTCTTGGGTACTGCTGAGGCCTACTCCTGACTGCTCCTGGTGTAATGTATGGGGTAATTAAACACTCTTGGGTACTGCTGAGGCCTACTCCTGACTGCTCCTGGTGTAATGTATGGGGTAATTATATACTCTTGGGTACTGCTGAGGCCTACTCCTGACTGCTCCTGGTGTAATGTATGGGGTAATTAAACACTCTTGGGTACTGCTGAGGCCTACTCCTGACTGCTCCTGGTGTAATGTATGGGGTAATTAAACACTCTTGGGTAGTGCTGAGGCCTACTCCTGACTGCTCCTGGTGTAATGTATGGGGTAATTAAACACTCTTGGGTAGTGCTGAGGCCTACTCCTGACTGCTCCTGGTGTAATGTATGGGGTAATTAAACACTCTTGGGTAGTGCTGAGGCCTACTCCTGACTGCTCCTGGTGTAATGTATGGGGTAATTATACACTCTTGGGTAGTGCTGAGGCCTACTCCTGACTGCTCCTGGTGTAATGTATGGGGTAATTATACACTCTTGGGTACTGCTGAGGCCTACTCCTGACTGCTCCTGGTGTAATGTATGGGGTAATTATACACTCTTGGGTAGTGCTGAGGCCTACTTCTGACTGCTCCTGGTGTAATGTATGGGGTAATTAAACACTCTTGGGTAGTGCTGAGGCCTACTCCTGACTGCTCCTGGTGTAATGTATGGGGTAATTATACACTCTTGGGTAGTGCTGAGGCCTACTCCTGACTGCTCCTGGTGTAATGTATGGGGTAATTAAACACTCTTGGGTAGTGCTGAGGCCTACTCCTGACTGCTCCTGGTGTAATGTATGGGGTAAATTAAACACTCTAGGGTAGTGCTGAGGCCTACTCCTGACTGCTCCTGGTGTAATGTATGGGGTAATTAAACACTCTTGGGTAGTGCTGAGGGCTACTCCTGACTGCTCCTGGTGTAATGTATGGGGTAATTAAACACTCTTGGGTAGTGCTGAGGCCTACTCCTGACTGCTCCTGGTGTAATGTATGGGGTAATTATACACTCTTGGGTAGTGCTGAGGCCTACTCCTGACTGCTCCTGGTGTAATGTATGGGGTAATTAAACACTCTTGGGTACTGCTGAGGCCTACTCCTGACTGCTCCTGGTGTAATGTATGGGGTAATTAAACACTCTTGGGTAGTGCTGAGGCCTACTCCTGACTGCTCCTGGTGTAATGTATGGGGTAATTAAACACTCTTGGGTAGTGCTGAGGCCTACTCCTGACTGCTCCTGGTGTAATGTATGGGGTAATTATACACTCTTGGGTAGTGCTGAGGCCTACTCCTGACTGCTCCTGGTGTAATGTATGGGGTAATTATACACTCTGGGTAGTGCTGAGGCCTACTCCTGACTGCTCCTGGTGTAATGTATGGGGTAATTATACACTCTTGGGTACTGCTGAGGCCTACTCCTGACTGCTCCTGGTGTAATGTATGGGGTAATTAATCACTCTTGGGTAGTGCTGAGGCCTACTCCTGACTGCTCCTGGTGTAATGTATGGGGTAATTAAACACTCTTGGGTAGTGCTGAGGCCTACTCCTGACTGCTCCTGGTGTAATGTATGGGGTAATTAAACACTCTTGGGTACTGCTGAGGCCTACTCCTGACTGCTCCTGGTGTAATGTATGGGGTAATTAAACACTCTTGGGTAGTGCTGAGGCCTACTCCTGACTGCTCCTGGTGTAATGTATGGGGTAATTATACACTCTTGGGTACTGCTGAGGCCTACTCCTGACTGCTCCTGGTGTAATGTATGGGGTAATTATACACTCTTGGGTACTGCTGAGGCCTACTCCTGACTGCTCCTGGTGTAATGTATGGGGTAATTAATCACTCTTGGGTAGTGCTGAGGCCTACTCCTGACTGCTCCTGGTGTAATGTATGGGGTAATTAAACACTCTTGGGTAGTGCTGAGGCCTACTCCTGACTGCTCCTGGTGTAATGTATGGGGTAATTAAACACTCTTGGGTAGTGCTGAGGCCTACTCCTGACTGCTCCTGGTGTAATGTATGGGGTAATTATACACTCTTGGGTAGTGCTGAGGCCTACTCCTGACTGCTCCTGGTGTAATGTATGGGGTAATTATACACTCTTGGGTAGTGCTGAGGCCTACTCCTGACTGCTCCTGGTGTAATGTATGGGGTAATTAAACACTCTTGGGTAGTGCTGAGGCCTACTCCTGACTGCTCCTGGTGTAATGTATGGGGTAATTAAACACTCTTGGGTAGTGCTGAGGCCTACTCCTGACTGCTCCTGGTGTAATGTATGGGGTAATTAAACACTCTTGGGTAGTGCTGAGGCCTACTCCTGACTGCTCCTGGTGTAATGTATGGGGTAATTATACACTCTTGGGTAGTGCTGAGGCCTACTCCTGACTGCTCCTGGTGTAATGTATGGGGTAATTATACACTCTTGGGTACTGCTGAGGCCTACTCCTGACTGCTCCTGGTGTAATGTATGGGGTAATTAAACACTCTTGGGTACTGCTGAGGCCTACTCCTGACTGCTCCTGGTGTAATGTATGGGGTAATTATACACTCTTGGGTAGTGCTGAGGCCTACTCCTGACTGCTCCTGGTGTAATGTATGGGGTAATTAAACCCTCTTGGGTAGTGCTGAGGCCTACTCCTGACTGCTCCTGGTGTAATGTATGGGGTAATTAAACACTCTTGGGTAGTGTTTTTTTTTTTTATTTACTGATAATTTTATCGGTAATAAAATAGAATTTTCCAGAATGCTAATCGTTACACAACGGAACAGGGATTAACTCTGCTTCATCATTTTGGGTCCTTTGGTGATCTGATCTTTTGGAGACAGAGGCGCTTACACACATATTGAATTAGTTTTTGTAAACATTGTGTGGTTTATTATTTTTGAGGAGAATGTCTTTGGGGGGTCCACGTCCTGCATTATAGGGTCTTGTGAACTGTTGGATATGCGCTTGTTCTTACACAAAGGGATTTCTTTAAAATATGTCTAAAATGTTGTTGTTTTTTGGGGCGGATTGTGAAGCCCTGTGTGTACTGGTGCATCAGCCAACTCCAGGCTGTGTCCTTCAGGCAATATATGGGTTCCTGATGCCGCAGAGGTGGGGCCTGGGTCTGGAAATTTCTAATTTTGGATAGCCGGTGCTACCTATGAGAAGAGAAGAAATCTTTGTCAAAAATTTCATATATTGTGCTGTTTTTTTTTTTTTTTTGTGTGGGGGGGGGGGGGGGGGGATTGTGAAGCCCTGGTGTGTAGTGTACTAGTGCATCAGCCAACTCCACACTGTGTCATTCAGCCACTATATGGTGTCCTCATGCTGCCAACACCTACAGGCTGTGTCATTCAGTCACTATATGGTGTCCTCATGCTGCCAACACCTCCAGGCTGTGTCATTCAGTCACTATATGGTGTCCTCATGCTGCCAACACCTCCAGGCTGTGTCATTCAGTCACTATATGGTGTCCTCATGCTGCCAACACCTCCAGGCTGTGTCATTCAGTCACTATATGGTCTCCTCATGCTGCCAACACCTCCACGCTATGTCATTCAGTCACTATATGGTATCCTCATGCTGCCAACACCTCCACGCTGTGTCATTCAGTCACTATATGGTCTCCTCATGCTGCCAACACCTCCACGCTATGTCATTCAGTCACTATATGGTATCCTCATGCTGCCAACACCTCCAGGCTGTGTCATTCAGTCACTATATGGTCTCCTCATGCTGCCAACACCTCCACACTGTGTCGTTCAGTCACTATATGGTCTCCTCATGCTGCCAACACCTCCACGCTGTGCCATTCAGCCACTATATGGTGTCCTCATGCTGCCAACACCTCCACGCTGTGTCATTCAGTCACTATATGGTCTCCTCATGCTGCCAACACCTCCACGCTGTGTCATTCAGCCACTACGATATGGTCTCCTCATGCTGCCAACACCTCCACGCTGTGTCATTCAGCCACTATATGGTGTCCTCATGCTGCCAACACCTCCACGCTGTGTCATTCAGTCACTATATGGTCTCCTCATGCTGCCAACACCTCCACGCTGTGTCATTCAGCCACTACGATATGGTCTCCTCATGCTGCCAACACCTCCACGCTGTGTCATTCAGCCACTATATGGTCTCCTCATGCTGCCAACACCTCCACGCTGTGTCATTCATCCACTATATGGTCTCCTCATGCTGCCAACACCTCCACGCTGTGTCATTCAGCCACTATATGGTCTCCTCATGCTGCCAACACCTCCACGCTGTGTCATTCAGCCACTATATGGTCTCCTCATGCTGCCAACACCTCCACGCTGTGCCATTCAGTCACTATATGGTCTCCTCATGCTGCCAACACCTCAACGCTGTGTCATTCAGTCACTATATGGTCTCCTCATGCTGCCAACACCTCCACGCTGTGCCATTCAGCCACTATATGATCTCCTCATGCTGCCAACACCTCCACACTATGTCATTCAGTCACTATATGGTCTCCTCATGCTGCCAACACCTCCACGCTGTGTCATTCAGTCACTATATGGTCTCCTCATGCTGCCAACACCTCCACGCTGTGTCATTCAGCCACTATATGGTCTCCTCATGCTGCCAACACCTCCACGCTGTGTCATTCAGCCACTATATGGTCTCCTCATGCTGCCAACACCTCCACGCTGTGCCATTCAGTCACTATATGGTCTCCTCATGCTGCCAACACCTCAACGCTGTGTCATTCAGTCACTATATGGTCTCCTCATGCTGCCAACACCTCCACGCTGTGCCATTCAGCCACTATATGATCTCCTCATGCTGCCAACACCTCCACACTATGTCATTCAGTCACTATATGGTCTCCTCATGCTGCCAACACCTCCACGCTGTGTCATTCAGTCACTATATGGTCTCCTCATGCTGCCAACACCTCCACACTGTGTCATTCAGTCACTATATGGTCTCCTCATGCTGCCAACACCTCCACGCTGTGTCATTCAGCCACTATATGGTCTCCTCATGCTGCCAACACCTCCACACTGTGTCATTCAGTCACTATATGGTCTCCTCATGCTGCCAACACCTCCACGCTGTGTCATTCAGCCTCTATATGGTCTCCTCATGCTGCCAACACCTCCACGCTGTGTCATTCAGCCACTATATGGTCTCCTCATGCTGCCAACACCTCCACGCTGTGCCATTCAGCCACTATATGGTCTCCTCATACTGCCAACACCTCCACGCTGTGTGATTCATCCACTATATGGTCTCCTCATGCTGCCATCACCTCCATGCTGTGTCATTCAGCCACTATATGGTCTCCTCATGCTGCCAACACCTCCACACTGTGTCATTCAGCCACTATATGGTCTCCTCATGCTGCCAACACCTCCACACTGTGTCATTCAGTCACTATATGGTCTCCTCATGCTGCCAACACCTCCACGCGGTGACATTCAGCCACTATATGGTGTCCTCATGCTGCCAACACCTCCACACTGTGTCATTCATCCACTATATGGTCTCCTCATGCTGCCAACACCTCCACGCTGTGTCATTCAGCTACTATATGGTCTCCTCATGCTGCCAACACCTCCATGCTGTGTCATTCAGCCACTATATGGTCTCCTCATGCTTCCAACACCTCCATGCTGTGTCATTCAGCCACTATATGGTCTCCTCATGCTGCCAACACCTCCCAACTGTGTCATTCAGCCACTATATGGTCTCCTCATGCTGCCAACACCTCCACGCTATGTCATTCAGCCACTATATGGTCTCCTCATGCTGCCAACACCTCCACGCTGTGCCATTCAGCCACTATATGGTGTCCTCATGCTGCCAACACCTCCACGCTGTGTCATTCAGCCACTATATGGTCTCCTCATGCTGCCAACACCTCCACACTGTGTCATTCATCCACTATATGGTGTCCTCATGCTGCCAACACCTCCACACTGTGTTATTCAGCCACTATATGGTCTCCTCATGCTGCCAACACCTCTCCGCTGTGTCATTCAGCCACTATATGGTCTCCTCATGCTGCCAACACCTCCAGGCTGTGTCATTCAGTCACTATATGGTCTCCTCATGCTGCCACCACCTCCACGCTGTGTCATTCAGCCACTATATGGTCTCCTCATGCTGCCAACACCTCCACGCTGTGTCACTCAGCCACTATATGGTCTCCTCATGCTGCCAACACCTCCACGCTGTGTCATTCAGTCACTATATGGTCTCCTCATGCTGCCAACACCTCCATGCTGTGCCATTCAGCCACTATATGATCTCCTCATGCTGCCAACACCTCCACGCTATGTCATTCAGTCACTATATGGTCTCCTCATGCTGCCAACACCTCCACGCTGTGTCATTCAGTCACTATATGGTCTCCTCATGCTGCCAACACCTCCACGCTGTGTCACTCAGCCACTATATGGTCTCCTCATGCTGCCAACACCTCCACACTGTGTCATTCAGTCACTATATGGTCTCCTCATGCTGCCAACACCTCCACGCTTTGTCATTCAGCCTCTATATGGTCTCCTCATGCTGCCAACACCTCCACGCTGTGTCATTCAGCCACTATATGGTCTCCTCATGCTGCCAACACCTCCACGCTGTGCCAGCCACTATATGGTCTCCTCATGCTGCCAACACCTCCACGCTGTGTGATTCATCCACTATATGGTCTCCTCATGCTGCCATCACCTCCACGCTGTGTCATTCAGCCACTATATGGTCTCCTCATGCTGCCAACACCTCCACACTGTGTCATTCAGCCACTATAATGTCTCCTCATGCTGCCAACACCTCCACACTGTGTCATTCAGTCACTATATGGTCTCCTCATGCTGCCAACACCTCCACACAGTGTCATTCAGCCACTATATGGTGTCCTCATGCTGCCAACACCTCCACACTGTGTCATTCATCCACTATATGGTGTCCTCATGCTGCCAACACCTCCACGCTGTGTCATTCAGCTACTATATGGTGTCCTCATGCTGCCAACACCTCCATGCTGTGTCATTCAGCCACTATATGGTCTCCTCATGCTGCCAACACCTCCATGCTGTGTCATTCAGCCACTATATGGTCTCCTCATGCTGCCAACACCTCCCAACTGTGTCATTCAGCCACTATATGGTCTCCTCATGCTGCCAACACCTCCACGCTATGTCATTCAGCCACTATATGGTCTCCTCATGCTGCCAACACCTCCACGCTGTGCCATTCAGCCACTACTATATGGTCTCCTCATGCTGCCAACACCTCCACGCTGTGCCATTCAGCCACTATATGGTGTCCTCATGCTGCCAACACCTCCACGCTGTGTCATTCATCCATTATATGGTGTCCTCATGCTGCCAACACCTCCACGCTGTGTTATTCAGCCACTATATGGTCTCCTCATGCTGCCAACACCTCCCCGCTGTGTCATTCAGCCACTATATGGTCTCCTCATGCTGCCAACACCTCCAGGCTGTGTCATTCAGTCACTATATGGTCTCCTCATGCTGCCAACACCTCCACACTGTGTCATTCAGCCACTATATGGTCTCCTCATGCTGCCAACACCTCCACGCTATGTCATTCAGCCACTATATGGTCTCCTCATGCTGCCAACACCTCCACGCTGTGTCATTCAGCCACTATATGGTCTCCTCATGCTGCCAACACCTCCACACTGTGTTATTCAGCCACTATATGGTCTCCTCATGCTGCCAACACCTCCACACTGTGTCATTCAGCACTATATGGTCTCCTCATGCTGCCAACACCTCCACGCTGTGCCGTTCATCCACTATATGGTCTCCTCATGCTGCAAATACCTCCACACTGTGTCATTCAGCCACTATATGGTGTCCTCATGCTGCCAACACCTCCACGCTGTGTCATTCAGCCACTATATGGTCTCCTCATGCTGCCAACACCTCCACGCTGTGTCATTCAGCCACTATATGGTCAGCTCATGCTGCCAACACCTCCACGCTGTGTCATTCAGCCACTATATGGTGTCCTCATGCTGCCAACACCTCCACACTGTGTTATTCAGTCACTATATGGTCTCCTCATGCTGCCAACACCTCCACACTGTGTCATTCAGCCACTATATGGTGTCCTCATGCTGCCAACACCTCCACGCGGTGTCATTCAGTCACTATATGGTGTCCTCATGCTGCCAACACCTCCACGCTATGTCATTCAGCCACTATATGATCTCCTCATGCTGCCAACACCTCCACATTGTGTCATTCATCCACTATATGGTCTCCTCATGCTGCCATCACCTCCACACTGTGTCATTCAGCCACTATATGGTCTCCTCATGCTGCCAACACCTCCACGCTGTGTCATTCAGCCACTATATGGTCTCCTCATGCTGCCAACACCTCCACACTGTGTCATTCATCCACTATATGGTCTCCTCATGCTGCCAACACCTCCACGCTGTGTCATTCAGCTACTATATGGTGTCCTCATGCTGCCAACACCTCCATGCTGTGTCATTCAGCCACTATATGGTCTCCTCATGCTGCCAACACCTCCATGCTGTGTCATTCAGCCACTATATGGTCTCCTCATGCTGCCAACACCTCCCAACTGTGTCATTCAGCCACTAAATGGTCTCCTCATGCTGCCAACACCTCCACGCTATGTCATTCAGCCACTATATGGTCTCCTCATGCTGCCAACACCTCCACGCTGTGCCATTCAGCCACTATATGGTCTCCTCATGCTGCCAACACCTCCACGGTGTGCCATTCAGCCACTATATGGTGTCCTCATGCTGCCAACACCTCCACGCTGTGTCATTCATCCACTATATGGTGTCCTCATGCTGCCAACACCTCCACGCTGTGTTATTCAGCCACTATATGGTCTCCTCATGCTGCCAACACCTCCCCGCTGTGTCATTCAGCCACTATATGGTCTCCTCATGCTGCCAACACCTCCAGGCTGTGTCATTCAGTCACTATATGGTCTCCTCATGCTGCCAACACCTCCACACTGTGTCATTCAGCCACTATATGGTCTCCTCATGCTGCCAACACCTCCACGCTATGTCATTCAGCCACTATATGGTCTCCTCATGCTGCCAACACCTCCACGCTGTGTCATTCAGCCACTATATGGTCTCCTCATGCTGCCAACACCTCCACGCTGTGCCGTTCATCCACTATATGGTCTCCTCATGCTGCAAATACCTCCACACTGTGTCATTCAGCCACTATATGGTGTCCTCATGCTGCCAACACCTCCACGCTGTGTCATTCAGCCACTATATGGTCTCCTCATGCTGCCAACACCTCCACGCTGTGTCATTCAGCCACTATATGGTCAGCTCATGCTGCCAACACCTCCACGCTGTGTCATTCAGCCACTATATGGTCTCCTCATACTGCCAACACCTCCACACTGTGTTATTCAGTCACTATATGGTCTCCTCATGCTGCCAACACCTCCACACTGTGTCATTCAGCCACTATATGGTGTCCTCATGCTGCCAACACCTCCACGCGGTGTCATTCAGCCACTATATGGTGTCCTCATGCTGCCAACACCTCCACGCTATGTCATTCAGCCACTATATGGTCTCCTCATGCTGCCAACACCTCCACACTGTGTCATTCAGCCACTATATGGTGTCCTCATGCTGCCAACACCTCCACACTGTGTTATTCAGTCACTATAAGGTCTCCTCATGCTGCCAACACCTCCACACTGTGTCATTCAGCCACTATATGGTGTCCTCATGCTGCCAACACCTCCACGCGGTGTCATTCAGTCACTATATGGTGTCCTCATGCTGCCAACACCTCCACGCTATGTCATTCAGCCACTATATGGTCTCCTCATGCTGCCAACACCTCCACATTGTGTCATTCATCCACTATATGGTCTCCTCATGCTGCCATCACCTCCACGCTGTGTCATTCAGCCACTATATGGTCTCCTCATGCTGCCAACACCTCCACACTGTGTCATTCAGCCACTATATGGTGTCCTCATGCTGCCAACACCTCCACGCTGTGTCATTCAGCTACTATATGGTGTCCTCATGCTGCCAACACCTCCATGCTGTGTCATTCAGCCACTATATGGTCTCCTCATGCTGCCAACACCTCCATGCTGTGTCATTCAGCCACTATATGGTCTCCTCATGCTGCCAACACCTCCCAACTGTGTCATTCAGCCACTAAATGGTCTCCTCATGCTGCCAACACCTCCACGCTATGTCATTCAGCCACTATATGGTCTCCTCATGCTGCCAACACCTCCACGCTGTGCCATTCAGCCACTATATGGTCTCCTCATGCTGCCAACACCTCCACGCTGTGCCATTCAGCCACTATATGGTGTCCTCATGCTGCCAACACCTCCACTCTGTGTCATTCATCCACTATATGGTGTCCTCATGCTGCCAACACCTCCACGCTGTGTTATTCAGCCACTATATGGTCTCCTCATGCTGCCAACACCTCCCCGCTGTGTCATTCAGCCACTATATGGTCTCCTCATGCTGCCAACACCTCCAGGCTGTGTCATTCAGTCACTATATGGTCTCCTCATGCTGCCAACACCTCCACACTGTGTCATTCAGCCACTATATGGTCTCCTCATGCTGCCAACACCTCCACGCTATGTCATTCAGCCACTATATGGTCTCCTCATGCTGCCAACACCTCCACGCTGTGTTATTCAGCCACTATATGGTCTCCTCATGCTGCCAACACCTCCATGCTATGTCATTCAGCCACTATATGGTCTCCTCATGCTGCCAACACCTCCACGCTGTGTCATTCAGCCACTATATGGTCTCCTCATGCTGCCAACACCTCCACACTGTGTTATTCAGCCACTATATGGTCTCCTCATGCTGCCAACACCTCCACACTGTGTCATTCAGCCACTATATGGTCTCCTCATGCTGCCAACACCTCCACGCTGTGCCGTTCATCCACTATATGGTCTCCTCATGCTGCAAATACCTCCACACTGTGTCATTCAGCCACTATATGGTGTCCTCATGCTGCCAACACCTCCACGCTGTGTCATTCAGCCACTATATGGTCTCCTCATGCTGCCAACACCTCCACGCTGTGTCATTCAGCCACTATATGGTCAGCTCATGCTGCCAACACCTCCACGCTGTGTCATTCAGCCACTATATGGTCTCCTCATACTGCCAACACCTCCACACTGTGTTATTCAGTCACTATATGGTCTCCTCATGCTGCCAACACCTCCACACTGTGTCATTCAGCCACTATATGGTGTCCTCATGCTGCCAACACCTCCACGCGGTGTCATTCAGCCACTATATGGTATCCTCATGCTGCCAACACCTCCACGCTATGTCATTCAGCCACTATATGGTCTCCTCATGCTGCCAACACCTCCACATTGTGTCATTCATCCACTATATGGTCTCCTCATGCTGCCATCACCTCCACGCTGTGTCATTCAGCCACTATATGGTCTCCTCATGCTGCCAACACCTCCACACTGTGTCATTCATCCACTATATGGTGTCCTCATGCTGCCAACACCTCCACGCTGTGTCATTCAGCTACTATATGGTGTCCTCATGCTGCCAACACCTCCCAACTGTGTCATTCAGCCACTATATGGTCTCCTCATGCTGCCAACACCTCCATGCTGTGTCATTCAGCCACTATATGGTCTCCTCATGCTGCCAACACCTCCCAACTGTGTAATTCAGCCACTAAATGGTCTCCTCATGCTGCCAACACCTCCACGCTATGTCATTCAGCCACTATATGGTCTCCTCATGCTGCCAACACCTCCACGCTGTGCCATTCAGCCACTATATGGTCTCCTCATGCTGCCAACACCTCCACGCTGTGTCATTCATCCATTATATGGTCTCCTCATGCTGCCATCACCTCCACGCTGTGTCATTCAGCCACTATATGGTCTCCTCATGCTGCCAACACCTCCACACTGTGTCATTCATCCACTATATGGTGTCCTCATGCTGCCAACACCTCCACGCTGTGTTATTCAGCCACTATATGGTCTCCTCATGCTGCCAACACCTGCCCGCTGTGTCATTCAGCCACTATATGGTCTCCTCATGCTGCCAACACCTCCAGGCTGTGTCATTCAGTCACTATATGGCTCCTCATTCTGCCAACACCTCCACACTGTGTCATTCAGCCACTATATGGTCTCCTCATGCTGCCAACACCTCCACGCTATGTCATTCAGCCACTATATGGTCTCCTCATGCTGCCAACACCTCCACGCTGTATCATTCAGCCACTATATGGTCTCCTCATGCTGCCAACACCTCCACGCTGTGTCATTCAGCCACTATATGGTCAGCTCATGCTGCCAACACCTCCACGCTGTGTCATTCAGCCACTATATGGTCTCCTCATGCTGCCAACACCTCCACACTGTGTCATTCAGCCACTATATGGTGTCCTCATGCTGCCAACACCTCCACGCGGTGTCATTCAGCCACTATATGGTGTCCTCATGCTGCCAACACCTCCACGCTATGTCATTCAGCCACTATATGGTCTCCTCATGCTGCCAACACCTCCACGTTGTGTCATTCATCCACTATATGGTCTCCTCATGCTGCCAACACCTCCACGCTGTGTCATTCAGCCACTATATGGTCTCCTCATGCTGCCAACACCTCCACACTGTGTCATTCAGCCACTATATGGTGTCCTCATGCTGCCAACACCTCCACGATGTGTCATTCATCCACTATATGGTCTCCTCATGCTGCCAACACCTCCACACTGTGTCATTCAGCCACTATATGGTCTCCTCATGCTGCCAACACCTCCACGCTATGTCATTCAGCCACTATATGGTCTCCTCATGCTGCCAACACCTCCGCACTGTGTCATTCAGCCACTATATGGTCTCCTCATGCTGCCAACACCTCCACACTGTGTCATTCAGCCACTATATGGTGTCCTCATGCTGCCAACACCTCCACGCGGTGTCATTCAGCCACTATATGGTGTCCTCATGCTGCCAACACCTCCACGCTATGTCATTCAGCCACTATATGGTCTCCTCATGCTGCCAACACCTCCACGTTGTGTCATTCATCCACTATATGGTCTCCTCATGCTGCCAACACCTCCACGCTGTGTCATTCAGCCACTATATGGTCTCCTCATGCTGCCAACACCTCCACACTGTGTCATTCAGCCACTATATGGTGTCCTCATGCTGCCAACACCTCCACGATGTGTCATTCATCCACTATATGGTCTCCTCATGCTGCCAACACCTCCACACTGTGTCATTCAGCCACTATATGGTCTCCTCATGCTGCCAACACCTCCACGCTATTTCATTCAGCCACTATATGGTCTCCTCATGCTGCCAACACCTCCGCACTGTGTCATTCAGCCACTATATGGTCTCCTCATGCTGCCAACACCTCCACGCTGTGTTATTCAGCCACTATATGGTTTCCTCATGCTGCCAACACCTCCACGCTGTGTCATTCAGTCACTATATGGTCTCCTCATGCTGCCAACACCTCCACGCTGTGCCATTCAGCCACTATATGGTCTCCTCATGCTGCCAACACCTCCACGCTGTGTCATTCAGCCACTATATGGTGTCCTCATGCTGCCAACAACTCCACGCTATGTCATTCAGCCACTATATGGTGTCCTCATGCTGCCAACACCTCCACGCTGTGTTATTCAGCCACTATATGGTCTCCTCATGCTGCCAACACCTCCACACTGTGCCCTTCAGTCACTATATGGTCTCCTCATGCTGCCAACACCTCCACGCTGTGTTATTCAGTCACTATATGGTCTCCTCATGCTGCCAACACCTCCACGCTGTGTCATTCAGCCACTATATGGTCTCCTCATGCTGCCAACACCTCCACGCTATGTCATTCAGCCACTATATGGTGTCCTCATGCTGCCATCACCTCCACGCTGTGTCATTCAGCCACTATATGGTCTCCTCATGCTGCCAACACCTCCACACTGTGTCATTCAGCCACTATATGGTCTCCTCATGCTGCCAACACCTCCACGCTATGTCATTCAGCCACTATATGGTCTCCTCATGCTGCCAACACCTCCGCACTGTGTCATTCAGCCACTATATGGTCTCCTCATGCTGCCAACACCTCCACGCTGTGCCATTCAGCCACTATATGGTCTCCTCATGCTGCCAACACCTCCACGCTGTGTCATTCAGCCACTATATGGTGTCCTCATGCTGCCAACAACTCCACGCTGTGTCATTCAGCCACTATATGGTGTCCTCATGCTGCCAACACCTCCACGCTGTGTTATTCAGCCACTATATGGTCTCCTCATGCTGCCAACACCTCCACACTGTGCCATTCAGTCACTATATGGTCTCCTCATGCTGCCAACACCTCCACGCTGTGTCATTCAGCCACTATATGGTCTCCTCATGCTGCCAACACCTCCACGCTATGTCATTCAGCCACTATATGGTCTCCTACATGCTGCCATCACCTCCACGCTGTGTCATTCAGCCACTATATGGTCTCCTCATGCTGCCAACACCTCCACACTGTGTCATTCAGCCACTATATGGTCTCCTCATGCTGCCAACACCTCCACACTGTGCCATTCAGTCACTATATGGTCTCCTCATGCTGCCAACACCTCCACGCTGTGTCATTCAGCCACTATATGGTCTCCTCATGCTGCCAACACCTCCACGCTATGTCATTCAGCCACTATATGGTGTCCTCATGCTGCCAACACCTCCACGCTATGTCACTCAGTCACTATATGGTCTCCTCATGCTGCCATCACCTCCACGCTGTGTCATTCAGTCACTGTATGGTGTCCTCATGCTGCCATCACCTACACACTGTGTCATTCAGCCCCTATATGGTCTCCTCATGCTGCCAACACCTCCCCGCTGTGTCATTCAGTCACTATATGGTCTCCTCATGCTGCCAACACCTCCACGCTGTGTCATTTAGTCACTATATGATGTCCTCATGCTGCCAACACCTCCACGCTGTGTCATTCAGCCACTATATGGTCTCCTCATGCTGTCAACACCTCCACACTGTGTCATTCATCCATTATATGGTATCCTCATGCTGCCAACACCTCCACACTATGTAATTCAGCCACTATATGGTCTCCTCATGCTGCCAACACCTCCACGCTGTGTCATTCAGTCACTATATGGTGTCCTCATGCTGCCAACACCTCCACGCTATGTCACTCAGTCACTATATGGTCTTCTCATACTGCCAACACCTCCACGCTGTGTCATTCAGCCACTATATGGTGTCCTCATGCTGCCAACACCTCCACGCTGTGTCATTCATCCACTATATGGTCTCCCCATGCTGCCAACACCTCCACGCTGTGTCATTCAGTCACTTTATGGTCTCCTGACACTGATGCCACCACCAGGCTCTGTCATTGTGCTGCTGTGCGGCAGTGATTCTAAGAGCGATGTCGGTAATCTGCATGTTATTCTGAATAACAGTATTATTTTACTACCCCAGCACACTCCATATGCATTTTAGGACACAGCAAAGTGTTCTATACCCCTATGGAGGCGGTTTGTAGGCTAGTTTTTTTCCCAAATTTTCAATTTTTACAAAAGGGTAATGGGAGAAAATGCCCCCCCCAAATCTGTAACCTCATCTCTTCTGAGTATGGATGATGTTAGGATGTAAAATGCTCTGCGGGCGAACTACAATGCTCAGAAGAGGAGTCACATTTGGCTTTTGGAAAGCAAATTTTGCTGAAATGGTTTTTTTTTAGGGGCATGCCGCATTTCGGAAGCCCCTATGGTGCCTCACAGGTGTTCTACGACTTTTTGTTAAAGTTGGATGTGTAAATGAAAAAAAAATTTTTTTTCACAAAAATGCTGTTTTTTCCTAAAATTTTACATTTTTACAAGGGGTAATAGGAGAAAATGATCCACAAAATTTGTAACCCTATTTCTTCTGAGTATTGAAATACCCCATGTGTGGACGTCAAGTGCTCTACAGGCGAACTACAATGCTCAGAAGAGAAGGAGCGCCATTGAGCTTTTGGAGAGAGAATTTGTTTGGAATAGAAGTCAGGGGCCCCCCATTGTGCCAGAACAGTGGACCCCCCCCACATGTTGCCCCATTTTGGAAACTACACCCCTCACAGAATGTAATAAAGGGTGCAGTGAGCATTTACACCCCACTGGCGTTTGACAGATCTTTGGAACAGGGGGCTGTGCAAAAATTCATTTTCACAGACCACTGTTCCAAAAATCTGTCAGACACCTGTGGGGCATAAATGCTCACTGTACCCCTTATTACATTACGTGAGGGGTGTAGTTTCCAAAATGGGGTCACATGTGGGGGGGTCCATTGTTCTGGCACTATGGGGGTTTTGTAAACACAGGGTAAAAGATATAAGGTCAAAAATTAGAAGAAAGAGAGAGAGAGAAAAAAGAAAACGTGTCTAAAATAGCATAAAATGATAACATTTATTTGGAACAATGATGTGAGGTCTGCGGCAGGGCCCTTGTCACTGACTGGTCACTAGATAAAATGGTTACAATGGTATAAAATACTAAAAATATAAAATATACACAGTGGTATTGCACTTCACTAATTGGACAATGAGACAATGAGTGCGGTAATGGGACAATGAGTGCGGTAATGGGACAATGAGTGCGGTAATGGGACAATGAGTGCGGCAATGGGACAGTGCGAACAGTATCTGTTTAGTTATACTGTAAAGTCATATTATAAGAGCCGGGATTAATCCAGATGAAAGTACATAGCAAAAAAGTTGATAATCCAATAAGGCAAATTTTCGGTAGCTCTGGAGCCTCCCAGATTGGGGCCCACTATAAACATTTTTAGGTGCAGTGATACAGGCGATGCCCCCTCTACCCAGACGGCGCGGGGACTGAATGCAAGAGGGCAATCGCTATACAGTTCAGGCACTTAGTGCCTCTTACCGGCTACAGTGTGCACAGTCAGGTGAGTGCAGCTGCGATCCGGATACACGTCCCTCTGTCCCGGCGGCACGGGAGAAATGTAGTACCCCGATGCTGGGGGTTGGAGATGATGGCTGGGAAGCAGCGTGTGGCAGCACTGTGAAGCCTAGCGGTCGTAGCAGTGTATGGCAACGCTGGAGGTATCCTCTCTACCCCGACGGCACGGGGAGCAGGTGAAAGAGTAGGTGAGGACCGGCAATGCGGTAACGATTGTCTCAGATGATGTGCAGGGTTGTCTTAACATCAGACACGTTTCGGGGAACTGCGTCCCCTTTTTCAATGGTGGAGGTTCAGGAAGACTGTACAGTGTATCCGGATCGCAAGCACAGCCGCACTCACCTGACTGTGCACACTGTAGCCGGTAAGAGGCACTAAGTGCCTGAACTGTATAGCGATTGCCCTCTTGTATTCAGTCCCCGCGCCGTCGGGGTAGAGGGGGCATCGCCTGTATCTCTGCACCTAAAAATGTTTATAGTGGGCCCCAATCTGGGAGGCTCCAGAGCTACCGAAAATTTGCCTTATTGGATTATCAACTTTTTTGCTATGTACTTTCATCTGGATTAATCCCGGCTCTTATAATATGACTTTACAGTATAACTAAACAGATACTGTTCGCACTGTCCCATTACCGCACTCATTGTCTCATTGTCCAATTAGTGAAGTGCAATACCACTGTGTATATTTTATATTTTTAGTATTTTATACCATTGTAACCATTTTATCTAGTGACCAGTCAGTGACAAGGGCCCTGCCGCAGACCTCACATCATTGTTCCAAATAAATGTTATCATTTTATGCTATTTTAGACACATTTTCTTTTTTCTCTCTCTCTTTCTTCTAATTTTTGACCTTATATCTTTTACCCTGACCTAGCAGGACTGCCTCCCCCTTTTTACACTATTAGTACTCTTGGCACATGGGTATGTGCAGCGCAGTATCCTCAGTATAGGTTTTCTCTTTTTACGTTGAGCTCCCACATTTTTGTAATATAGGTTTTGTAAACACACATGGTCTTCAATTCCGGACAAATTTTCTCTTCAAAAGCCCAATGGCGCTCCTTCTCTTCTGAGCATTGTAGTGCGCCCGCAGAGCACTTTACATCCACATATGGGGTATGTTCTTACTCAGAAGAAATGGGGTTACAAATTTTTGGGGGGCTTTTTCTTATTTTCCCTTGTGAAAATGCAAAATTTCGGGTCACACCAGCATTTTAGTGAAAACATTTTTTTTTTTCATTTTCCCATCCAACTTTAACGAAAATTTGTCAAACACCTGTGGGGTGTTAAGGCTCACTATACCCCTTGTTACATTCCGTGAGGGGTGTAGTTTCCAAAATGGGGTCACATGTGGGTATTTATTTTTTTGCGTTTGTCAGAACCGCTGTAAAATCAGCCACCCCTGTGCAAATCACCAATTTAGGCCTCAAATGTACATGGTGCGCTCTCACTCCTGAGCCTTGTTGTGCGTCCGCAGAGCATTTTTCGCCCACATATGGGGTATTTCCGTAGGAGAAATTGCATTACAAATTTGAGTCTTATTTTCCTTTTACCGCAACACCAGCATGTTAGTGTAAAAATTTGAAATTCCAAAATTCCCACGGACGTACATGTATGTCCATGGGTCCTTAACTTCCAGGGTCCCATGACCTACCGGTACGACATGGGTCTTTAACAGGTTAATCCCATGTATATTGGTTGTATATAGACACTTAGGCTAGGTTCACATCACGATTGTTGCCTCCAAGGCACAGATAAGTCTGGAAAAGTTCAAAATTACGTGCCAATGTATCCGAGCTCGGGCAGGCATGGGCCCCCTTCATTTCAATGGCCTGAGTGTATTCAGCTAGTGCCTACGTTCAGCTCATTTCAAGTTTAGACTCGGCTGAGACTTGTGGCTGACAGAGATTTTTAGTCCAAGACAAAACCCAGATACGTTGGGGAAATGACCTGAATGTAGTCACAAGCTAAATACGCTTAGGCCATCGAAAGGAATGGGGCCGGCTGGCACGCTAATTTGACATTTTCCCAAACGTATCTGAGCCTCAGAAGCACCAAATATAATGTGAATGAGGCACAGAATCCCCTCATCCCAGAAGATCTGTTCTACTCTTTATAGGGTTGGGTTCCATCTGGCCCCGGATAGTACTGATACCACATGGTACAGTGCAGATTCTGCCTCCTCCCACCTGTTTTACTTACTTCGGTTTTTGCCTTTTGCCCTATTTCATTTACCTCCTCACCCGAAGGCTCCAGAGGGATGTCCAAGGTTTAATAATAAGAAATCTCATATCTCTACCCAATAGGTTAACACTCGGCACAGTAATACGAACGGCTGTACTTGTCTTTGGGTCAGGTATGGTTATTGGTTCGGATATGGGCTCTCTGGGCCATTCCATTTACCCCACTTATAAGTCTGTGTTTGACACAGTTTTTGTATTTCGGGAATATCATTTGGATCATTTGGATGAATCGGTGACTTTGGAATCCACCAGGAAAGTCATCCTTCCATTCACCTGGAGATCTTTGGGTAGATATTGCCAGGATATCCTTAAAGGGGTATTCCGGCCCAAAACATCTTATCCCCTAGCCAAAGGTATTATGATTTGAGTTACCCGAGGTTAGTGGCAGTTTGACAATTACGTAACAATCCCTTTGACTCCTATAATGGAGAACTGCGAGGGTCCCTTTCCAGAATCAGTGCTCCTTTTTATACAGGGAGACTCCTTTTAGTCTTTCCAAGTAGAAGCTGTGACCATAGACTGTAACCGGGGGCATCCCTGAAAATTGCGCTGCTCAAGCCCCTCTCAATCAATCACCTAATCACTTGAAGGGGTACTCCACTGGCCAGTGTTCGGAACATTTAGTTCCCAATGCTGCGTGCGCGCGCTGCAGGGATTGGCCACGCCCCCTCAATGCAAGTCTTTGCACGCCCCCTCCCATAGACTCGCATTGAGGGGGTGTGGCCAACACACACAGTAAATGTTCCGAACGCTGGCCAGTGGAGTACCCCTTTAAGACATTGGACAGCACATATGGTATAATTAGAATTGTTTTTGTATAACTAACGAGGACCCCGGCCCTTACTTCACTTCCTTTATATATTTTATGTGCTGCACAAGGCTTTTTACACATTGTGGTTCTCTCTTCTGCATAATCTACATTGAAAACGGATTTCCTGTGTTACTTTTTCTCTCTACCACACATTATAGGGCACCAACTACTTCCATTCTTAAAGCCAATACATGAGCCATTCTGGAAGGAAAATTAAAAATCAATAAATTAATCAATGACTCAGGAAAAAACAGCAAAATGGGCTTTAATTTAAAAAGTTTGAACAGTAGGCATATAAAAACAAGTGAACAAGGTATGAACAGTGTTTTTTTTTAACTAGGGTGCCTCCAGCTGTTGCAAAACTACAACTCCCAGCATGCCCAGACATCCAAAGACTGCAAGTCATGCTGGGAGTTGTAGTTTTGCAACAGCTGGAGGCACCCCGGTTGGAAAACACTGACAGCTTTTTAACGAACTGTCCGTTCTGTTCGAGGTCCGGGCACCATCAGTTAGGGCATAATGCCATCTAAGAAAAGGTCCTTTTCCTTACTTTGCCTGGCCGGCTGACTCCTAGCGGGGAATATGAAGTTATGGTGCGGTAATTTTATGTTCCCCGACAGGAGCTCTGATTGGTGAATTGGTGTCGACCAAACAGAGCTCCTGGCGGAGAATATGACATCACAGCACTGTAACTTCATATTCCCGTGCTCAAAGTGCAGCTCTGACCCAAAAAATTTGTTATAAATGTCATAATGCCTGAACATGTGTAACTAGTGTTTTGCTTTAAGGGGTACTCTGCCCCTAGACATCTTATCCCCTATCCTTTGGATAGGAGATAAGATGTTTGGTCCCGGGGGTCCCTCCACTGGGACCCCCACGATCGCGGCTGCAGCACCCAAGACATCTGGTGAACGGAACGAACTTTGCTCCATTCCGGATGACTGACATTGCGGCACCAAAGGCTTGTGCCATCACGCCATGCCCCCTCCCATAGATTTGGGCCACCCCCTCCCATAGACTTGGCACACCCCCTCCCATAGACTTGCATTGAGGGGGCGTAGTGTGACATCCTGAGAGGGCATAGCCGTGATGTACACCGGGTGCTGCAGGGAGATCCCCCGAGATCCTTTCGGGAGGGGATAATATGTCTAGGGGCGGAGTACTCCTTTAAGCAAAAAACTAGTTACAAATGTTCTGGCTTTGGGCCACATTTTTTGGGTCAGCACTGCACATCGAGCACGGAAATATGAAGTTACAGTGCTGTGATGTCATATTCGCTGCTGGGAGCTCTGATCAATTGGCGTCGACCAATCAGAGCTCCTGTCAGGGAATATAAAATTACCACAACATTACTTTATATTCCCCGCTGGGAGCCGGCTGAGAGACCGAGTGCCCCTTTAACAATGAATCAGTGCTCGATTAATCGATCCCATTATCAATTTTTCCCAACAGTGCCCAACGTGTTTTGTCTCTGGTGTTTTTTTCTGCAGGTTTTCTGCTCAGCACCTTGTCTTCATATTCACACAAATCGCCGAATGTTTTCAGACGACGATCTTCACAACTTCCCAGGAAGGAAAGAGATCCTCCATCTCCTGATCAGTGACATCATGGTCATCTTCACCATGTTCCTCTTCACCACGGTCGTCTTCACCACGGTCGTCTTCACCACGGTCGTCTTCACCAAGGTCCTCTTCACCAAGGTAGCGCTCCGCCGACTTCTCGAGCTCCAGCAGCTCTTCTGTGATCAGTTCCTTCTCGAGCTCACGTAACTCTTCTGTGGTCAATTCCTTCTCGTGATCTTGGATCAGTTCCTCCACGTCATCTTCATCCACCTCCAGACCCATCGACTGCGCCAGATCCACAATTTCCTGCTCAATGTCGTCTCCTTGTGCCACGGAATCATCCGCATCACACACGACAGACGGCCACATAGGTTTCCAAGCAGAATTGAGCACGCGGGTGGGAACGTCGTTCCACGCGCTCACAATCAGCCTCACGCCGTCCAAGATTGTGAATTGTGTTTTCCAAAACTCTTTCAGAGTCAAGTTTTTGTCGGCTTCGGTGGCCTCGGAGCATTCAGCAAACATCTTCTTGGTGTAGAGCTTCTTGAAGGTTGAGATGACCTCTTGGTCCATGGGTTGAAGAAGAGGAGTGGTGTTTGGAGGAAGAAATTTGACCGTAATGAAGCCGAACTGGGCCAAGGATTCTGCCAGTGCCGGGTCGTGACCAGGGGCGCTGTCTACCAGAAGAAGGGCTTTTAGGGGTAGTTGGTTCCTCTCCAGATAGGACATTACCAAAGGGCAAAACACTTCGGTAGCCCATTCATAAAACACATGTCCGGTGACCCAGGCCTTCTTGTTGCAGCGCCAAAACACACCGAGATTGTCCTTAATGACTTTCTTCTCTTCAAAGACTCTCGGCGTGTCCGTATGGTAAACCAACATCGGCTTCAGTTTAAAATCTCCCGACGCATTGGCGCCCACCAGGAGGGTCAGTCGGTCCTTCATTGGCTTATGTCCAGGAACTCCGACTTCTTCTCTGGTGATAAACGTTCGCTTCGGCATCTTCTTCCAGAACAGCCCCGTTTCGGCACAATTGAAGACTTGTTGCGGTAAGTAGCCTTCGTCCTCCACCAGACACTGAAATTCCAGCTTAAAGAAATCGGCTGCTTGTTGATTTAGAATTTGTGCGGCGCTCCTCACCTCACACCTCTGCCTGAAGCGATTAAACCAACCTTTGCTGGCTCTGAACGTTTTATACCGGTTGGCGCCGGCGGTGTCACCACTCGATTCTGCCTTTGCTTTCAGCTCTTCAAAAATACATTTTGCCCTTTGACAGATGACGTTTCCAGGGACGGTGTCACCTGTCATCTGCTTTTCCTCGATCCACAGATAGAGCAGCCGCTCCATCTCCACGATGAGGTCTCGACCCTTGTGCACGGTGGTTGACTGGTCGGTCACTTTGATGCTGTTGAGCGTGTCGCGGCTCTTCACGATCGTGGACACTGTTGATTGTGAGAAGCCATAGTGTTGCACTAACTGGCTGATCTTCATCCCGCTGTCGTACTTTTTGAGGATTTCCTGCTTGGTTTTAATGGAGATTTTCTGCCTGTTCTGGAGTAGTCTGTGGTTCTGAGCACGACGCCGGTGTACCGCAGGCCTGCCAAACAGAAAAAATAAATAAATTAATTACAATCTGGAACTAAAAGAAAATTGTAACCCCTACATAAAAGAGGAGATCGGCCATGGAACGGGCGTCTGCACGTTTATCGTCTGGTCTCTATTACACTGGGTGATATCAGCATTTAACAGCGTATCCCCTCCATAGGGTACAAGATAAGGGTCTAATGGGGGGAGCTGTCCTGGAGATCACAGGGGTTCCCAGAGGTCGGACCCCCTCTTATCAGACACTTATCCCCAATCCTGTGCAGTATGTGAGGTGTGACATTATATACAGTAAATGTACTCTACCTGCACGGTGGGACTGGAAGCATGCCAATCGGACTGCACCATGAGGACTGGACTGGAACACTGTTGACTTGACTGTACAATACGGACTGGACTGGAACGTTGCTGTATGGACTGTACGTTGTGGACTGAACTGGAACGCTGCTGTATGAACTGCACAATGTGGACTGCACTGGAACGCTGGGAACTGAACTGCAGGATACAGACTGGACTGGAATGTTCCGGACTGGACTGCAGGATACGGACTGGACTACTCGATGCTGACTGGACTGCACCATATGGACCTCACAATACGGACTGGACTGTGCGGTGCTGACTGTAGGGAAAATAGTATTTTTTGTATTGTTTATTGTGTGCACAATGCTGTATGTAATGTATGTGTAAATACGGTAAACCTACCTATCTAGAGGTACGGGGAGAACCCAAGAGGTACGGGGGAAACCCATAGGAGGTGCAGGGAGACCAGGAGACCCCCTAGAGGTACAGGGAGAGCCCTAGAGGTACATGGGAGACTCCTAGAGGAACGGGAAGAGCCCTAGAGGTACGAGGAGACCCATAGAGTTACAGGGGAGAGGCCTAGAGGTACGGGGGAAACCCATAGAGGTACAGGGAGAGCCCTAGAGGTACGGGGGAAACCCATAGAGGTGCAGGGAGACCCCTATAGGTGCAGGGGAGACCTCTAGAGGTACACGCGAGACCAGGAGACCCCCTAGAGGTACAGGGAGAGCCCTAGAGGTACGGAGAAGACTCTAAGAGGTACAGGAAGAGCTCTAGAGGTACAGGGGGGCCCTGAGGAACAGGGAAGACCCATAGAGGTACGGGGAGAGCCCTAGAGGTACCGGGAGACCCATAGAGTTACAGGGAGAGGCCTAGAGGTGCGGGGGAGAGCCCTAGGAGGTACAGGTTAAATTGAGAGACCCCTAGAGGTACGGGTGAGACCCTAAAGGTACAGGGAGAGCACTAGAGGTATGGGGGAGACCCATAGAAGTACGAGGAGAGCCCTAAAAGGTATGGGGGAGACCCATAGAGGTAAGGGGTAGACCCATACAGGTACAGGGAGGACCCATAGAGGTAAGGGGTAGACCCATACAGGTACAGGGAGACCCATAGAAGTACAGAAAAAAACCTATAGAGGTACAAGGAAGACCCATAGAGGTAGAGGGGAGAGCCCTAAAGATGCGGGTGAGTGGCCTAGAGGTACGGGGGGTGGGGGCGTAGAGGTACAGGGAAGAGCCATAGAGGTACAGGAGAGCCTTAGAGGTACAGGTGAGGGCCCTTGAGATACAGGGAAGAGCCATAGAGGTACAGGGGAGACCAGGTATGGGGAGAGGCCTAGATGTACAGGGGAGACCCAATAGAGGTACGGGGGAGACCCAATAGAGGTACGGGGGAGACCCAATAGAGGTACAGGGGGGGGGGGGGAGACCCAATAGAGGTACGGGGGGGGAGACCCAATAGAGGTACGGGGGAGACCCAATAGAGGTACGGGGGGGGGGGAGACCCAATAGAGGTACGGGGGGGGGGGGGGGGAGACCCAATAGAGGTACGGGGGGGGGGGGATCCAATAGAGGTACGGGGGAGACCCAATAGAGGTATGGCGGAGACCCAATAGAGGTACGGGGGGGGAGACCCAATAGAGGTACGGGGAGACCCAATAGAGGTACGGGGGAGAACCATAGAGGTACGGGGAGACCCAATAGAGGTACGGGGGAGACCCAATAGAGGTACGGGGGAGACCCAATAGAGGTATGGGGGAGACCCCTAAAGGTACAGGGAGACCAATAGAGGTACAAGTAGAGCGCTAGTGTGAGAGGGAAAATTAGTTTATTGGACATCACCCAGGACGGCGTACTAACAGGGAAGCTAAGGAGCCGGGACACATGTTTGACGTGATCTCTATACTGACGGGGGGGAGGGGGGGCATCAGTCAGGACCACAGGATAACAAATCGTTCCAACGTACAGATGCATCATAATTCAATGTATAATGAGTTCTGAGAATACGAGGAGATTGTACTAAATATATATATGTCTCTTCTTACCTTGTGATGTGAGGGGCCGGTGATCCTCCATCATGACTATGTCCTGGTACAGATCCTTGTGTCCTTCTACATACTCCCACTCCTCCATGGAGAAATAGACCGCCACATCCTGACACCTTATAGGAACCTGACACACAATGATACCGTCATCACCAGACCCCTCCATTACTGTATAATGTCCCAGCAGTGTCACCTCTCTAATCATCACCAGACCCCTCCATTACTGTATAATGTCCCAGCAGTGTCACCTCTCTAATAACCAGACCCCTCCATTACTGTATAATGTCCCAGCAGTGTCACCTCTCTAATAACCAGACCCCTCCATTACTGTATAATGTCCCAGCAGTGTCACCTCTCTAATCATCACCAGAGCCCTCCATTACTGTATAATGTCCCAGCAGTGTCACCTCTCTAATAACCAGACCCCTCCATTACTGTATAATGTCCCAGCAGTGTCACCTCTCTAATAACCAGACCCCTCCATTACTGTATAATGTCCCAGCAGTGTCACCTCTCCAGTCATCACCAGACCCCTCCATTACTGTATAATGTCCCAGCAGTGTCACCTCTCTAATCATCACCAGACCCTCCATTACTGTATAATGTCCCAGCAGTGTCACCTCTCCAGTCATCACCAGACCTCTCCATTACTGTATAATGTCCCAGCAGTGTCACCTCTCTAATCATCACCAGACCCCTCCATTACTGTATAATGTCCCAGCAGTGTCACCTCTCCAGTCATCACCAGACCCTCCATTACTGTATAATGTCCCAGCAGTGTCACCTCTCCAGTCATCACCAGACCCCTCCATTACTGTATAATGTCCCAGCAGTGTCACCTCTCTAATCATCACCAGACCCCTCCATTACTGTATAATGTCCCAGCAGTGTCACCTCTCTAATCATCACCAGACCCCTCCATTACTGTATAATGTCCCAGCAGTGTCACCTCTCCAGTCATCACCAGACCCCTCCATTACTGTATAATGTCCCAGCAGTGTCATCTCTCTAATCATCACCAGACCCCTCCATTACTGTATAATGTCCCAGCAGTGTCACCTCTCCGGTCATCACCAGACCCCTCCATTACTGTATAATGTCCCAGCAGTGTCACCTCTCCAGTCATCACCAGACCCCTCCATTACTGTATAATGTCCCAGCAGTGTCACCTCTCTAATCATCACCAGACCCCTCCATTACTGTATAATGTCCCAGCAGTGTCATCTCTCCAGTCATCACCAGACCCCTCCATTACTGTATAATGTCCCAGCAGTGTCACCTCTCCAGTCATCACCAGACCCCTCCATTACTGTATAATGTCCCAGCAGTGTCATCTCTCTAATCATCACCACACCCCTCCATTACTGTATAATGTCCCAGCAGTGTCACCTCTCCAGTCATCACCAGACCCCTCCATTACTGTATAATGTCCCAGCAGTGTCACCTCTCTAATCATCACCAGACCCCTCCATTACTATATAATGTGCCAGCAGTGTCACCTCTCTAATCATCACCAGACCCCTCCATTACTGTATAATGTCCCAGCAGTGTCACCTCTCCAGTCATCACCAGACCCCTCCATTACTGTATAATGTCCCAGCAGTGTCACCTCTCTAATATCCACCAGACCCCTCCATTACTGTATAATGTCCCAGCAGTGTCACCTCTCTAATCATCACCAGACCCCTCCATTACTGTATAATGCCCCAGCAGTGTCACCTCTCTAATCATCACCAGACCTCTCCATTACTGTATAATGTCCCAACAGTGTCACCTCTCCTGTCATCACCAGATCCCTCCATTACTGTATAATATGCCAGCAGTGTCACCTCTCTAATCATCACCAGACCCCTCCATTACTGTATAATGTCCCAGCAGGGTCACCTCTCTAATCATCTCCAGACCCCTCCATTACTGTATAATGTCCCAGCAGTGTCACCTCTCCAGTCATCACCAGACCCCTCCATTACTGTATAATGTCCCAGCAGGGTCACCTCTCTAATCACCACCAGACCCCTCCATTACTGTATAATGTCCCAGCAGTGTCACCTCTCTAATCATCTCCAGACCCCTCCATTACTGTATAATGTCCCAGCAGTGTCACCTCTCTAATCATCACCAGACCCCTCCATTACTGTATAATGTCCAAGCAGTGTCACCTCTCTAATCATCACCAGACCCCTCCATTACTGTATAATGTCCCAGCAGGGTCACCTCTCCAGTCATCACCAGATTCTCCATTACTGTATAATGTCCCAGCAGTGTCACCTCTCTAATCATCACCAGACCCCTCCATTACTGTATAATGTCCTAGCAGTGTCACCTCTCCAGTCATCACCAGACCCCTCCATTACTGTATAATGTCCCAGTAGGGTCACCTCTCCAGTCATCACCAGACCCCTCCATTACTGTATAATGTCCCAGCAGTGTCACCTCTCTAATCATCACCAGACCCCTACATTACTGTATAATGTCCCAACAGTGTCACCTCTCCAGTCATCACCAGACCCCTCCATTACTGTATAATGTCCCAGCAGGGTCACCTCTCCAGTCATCACCAGACCCCTCCATTACTGTATAATGTCCCAGCAGTGTCACCTCTCTAATCATCACCAGACCCCTCCATTACTGTATAATGTCCCAGCAGTGTCACCTCTCTAATCATCTCTAGACCCCTCCATTACTGTATAATGTCCCAGCAGTGTCACCTCTCTAATCATCACCAGACCCCTCCATTACTGTATAATGTCCCAGCAGGGTCACCTCTCCAGTCATCACCAGATTCTCCATTACTGTATAATGTCCCAGCAGTGTCACCTCTCTAATCATCACCAGACCCCTCCATTACTGTATAATGTCCTAGCAGTGTCACCTCTCCAGTCATCACCAGACCCCTCCATTACTGTATAATGTCCCAGCAGTGTCACCTCTCTAATCATCACCAGACCCCTCCATTACTGTATAATGTCCCAGCAGTGTCACCTCTCTAATCATCACCAGACCCCTCCATTACTGCATAATGTCCCAACAGTGTCACCTCTCCAGTCATCACCACACCCCTCCATTACTGTATAATGTCCCAGCAGTGTCACCTCTCCAGTCATCAACACACCCCTCCATTACTGTATAATGTCCCAGCAGTGTCACCTCTCCAGTCATCACCAGACCCCTCCATTACTGTATAATGTCCCAGCAGTTTCACCTCTCTAATCATCACCAGACCCCTCCATTACTGTATAATGTCCCAGCAGGGTCACCTCTCCAGTCATCACCAGACCCCTCCATTACTGTATAATGTCCCAGCAGTGTCACCTCTCTAATCATCCCCAGACCCCTCCATTACTGTATAATGTCCCAGCAGTGTCACCTCTCTAATCATCACCAGACCCCTCCATTACTATATAATGTCCCAGCAGTGTCACCTCTCCAGTCATCATCAGACCCCTCCATTACTGTATAATGTCCCAGCAGCGTCACCTCTCTAATCATCACCAGACCCCTCCATGACTGTATAATGTCCCAGCAGTGTCACTTCTCTAATCATTACCAGACTCCTCCATTACTGTATAATGTTCCAGCAGTGTCACCTCTCTAATGATCACCAGACCCCTCCATGACTGTATAATGTCCCAGCAGTGTCACTTCTCTAATCATTACCAGACTCCTCCATTACTGTATAATGTCCCAGCAGTGTCACCTCTCTAGTCAGCAGCTCAGTGATCCTGTGGGTGAGTTCTAGGATCTTCTCCTCTTGTATCAGTGAGAGAGGTGGAGGCTCCATGATGGGGCCCCGGGCCCTGCTCTGTCCTCCTGACTCATGAAGATGACTGCTGGGGTCCACACACTCCCCCCATGTCTTCTTCACTATGGTGTAATCCTGTGTATGGAGAGAGACAATGAGGGGACTGACCCCAGTATTCCTCCCCCACTACAAAGAGAAGATTGTGCCCCCTGTATAGAGCTCTAGTGAGCACATCTGGAATACTGGGGTCAGTTCTGGAGACCTCACCTACAAAGAGACATCCAGAACATAGAGCGGGGCCAAAGATGGGGGCCAACAATGGTGGAAATGTAGATGGGGGAACAATGATGGAAATGTAGATGGGGCCAACAATGGTGGAAATGTAGATGGGGCCAACAATGGTGGAAATGTAGATGGGGACAACAATGGTGGAAATGTAGATGGAGGGCCAACAATGGTGGAAATGTAGATGGGGGGACAACAATGGTGGAAATGTAGATGGGGCCAACAATGGTGGAAATGTAGATGGGGCCAACAATGGTGGAAATGTAGATGGGGGACAACAATGGTGGAAATGAAGATGAGGACAACAATGGTGGAAATGTAGATGGGGGGACAACAATGGTGGAAATGTAGATGGGGGACAACAATGGTGGAAATGTAGATGGGGGACAACAATGGTGGAAATGTAGATGGGGGACAACAATGGTGGAAATGTAGATGGGGGACAACAATGGTGGAAATGTAGATGGGGACAACAATGGCGGAAATGTAGATGGGGGAACAACAATGGCGGAAATGTAGATGGGGGGACAACAATGGTGGAAATGTAGATGGGGACAAAAATGGTGGAAATGTAGATGGGGACAAAAATGGTGGAAATGTAGATGGGGACAACAATGGTGGAAATGTAGATAGGGGGACAACAATGGTGGAAATGTAGATGGGGGACAACAATGGAGGAAATGTAGATGGGGACAACAATGGTGGAAATGTAGATGGGGGGACAACAATGGTGGAAATGTAGATGGGGACAACAATGGTGGAAATGTAGATGGGGACAACAATGGTGGAAATGTAGATGGGGACAACAATGGTGGAAATGTAGATGGGGACAACAATGGTGGAAATGTAGATGGGGACAACAATGGTGGAAATGTAGATGGGGGGACAACAATGGTGGAAATGTAGATGGGGGACAACAATGGAGGAAATGTAGATGGGGACAACAATGGTGGAAATGTAGATGGGGGACAACAATGGTGGAAATGTAGATGGGGGACAACAATGGAGGAAATGTAGATGGGGACAACAATGGTGGAAATGTAGATGGGGACAACAATGGTGGAAATGTAGATGGGGGGAGAACAATGGTGGAAATGTAGATAGGGGGACAACAATGGTGGAAATGTAGATGGGGGACAACAATGGTGGAAATGTAGATGGGGGACAACAATGGAGGAAATGTAGATGGGGACAACAATGGTGGAAATGTAGATGGGGACAACAATGGTGGAAATGTAGATGGGGGACAACAATGGAGGAAATGTAGATGGGGACAACAATGGTGGAAATGTAGATGGGGGACAACAATGGTGGAAATGTAGATGGGGGACAACAATGGAGGAAATGTAGATGGGGACAACAATGGTGGAAATGTAGATGGGGACAACAATGGTGGAAATGTAGATGGGGGGAGAACAATGGTGGAAATGTAGATAGGGGGACAACAATGGTGGAAATGTAGATGGGGGGAGAACAATGGTGGAAATGTAGATGGGGGGACAACAATGGTGGAAATGTAGATGGGGGACAACAATGGTGGAAATGTAGATGGGGGACAACAATGGTGGAAATGTAGATGGGGACAACAATGGTGGAAATGTAGATGGGGGACAACAATGGTGGAAATGTAGATGGGGGACAACAATGGAGGAAATGTAGATGGGGGAACAACAATGGTGGAAGTGTAGATGGGGAGAACAATGGTGGAAATGTAGATGGGGGACAACAATGGTGGAAATGTAGATGGGGGACAACAATGGTGGAAATGTAGATGGGGGGACAACAATGGTGGAAATGTAGATGGGGGACAACAATGGTGGAAATGTAGATGGGGGACAACAATGGTGGAAATGTAGATGGGGACAACAATGGTGGAAATGTAGATGGGGACAACAATGGTGGAAATGTAGATGGGGACAACAATGGTGGAAATGTAGATGGGGACAACAATGGTGGAAATGTAGATGGGGGGACAACAATGGTGGAAATGTAGATGGGGGACAACAATGGAGGAAATGTAGATGGGGACAACAATGGTGGAAATGTAGATGGGGACAACAATGGAGGAAATGTAGATGGGGACAACAATGGTGGAAATGTAGATGGGGACAACAATGGTGGAAATGTAGATGGGGACAACAATGGTGGAAATGTAGATGGGGACAACAATGGTGGAAATGTAGATGAGGACAACAATGGTGGAAATGTAGATGGGGACAACAATGGTGGAAATGTAGATGGGGGGACAACAATGGTGGAAATGTAGATGGGGGGACAACAATGGTGGAAATGTAGATGGGGGACAACAATGGAGGAAATGTAGATGGGGACAACAATGGTGGAAATGTAGTTGGGGGACAACAATGGTGGAAATGTAGATGGGGGACAACAATGGAGGAAATGTAGATGGGGGAACAACAATGGTGGAAGTGTAGATGGGGGGAGAACAATGGTGGAAATGTAGATAGGGGGACAACAATGGTGGAAATGTAGATGGGGGGAGAACAATGGTGGAAATGTAGATAGGGGGACAACAATGGTGGAAATGTAGATGGGGGGAGAACAATGGTGGAAATGTAGATGGGGGGACAACAATGGTGGAAATGTAGATGGGGGACAACAATGGTGGAAATGTAGATGGGGGACAACAATGGTGGAAATGTAGATGGGGACAACAATGGTGGAAATGTAGATGGGGGACAACAATGGTGGAAATGTAGATGGGGGACAACAATGGAGGAAATGTAGATGGGGGAACAACAATGGTGGAAGTGTAGATGGGGACAACAATGGTGGAAATGTAGATGGGGGAGAACAATGGTGGAAATGTAGATGGGGGGACAACAATGGTGGAAATGTAGATGGGGGACAACAATGGAGGAAATGTAGATGGGGACAACAATGGTGGAAATGTAGATGGGGGACAACAATGGTGGAAATGTAGATGGGTCACCTCACCTCTCCGGTCAGCAGGTGGAGGATCTCCAAGGTGAAGTGTAATATTCTCTTAGTCGTCTCATTCCTGTCCTTGTCCATCTTTGCGGGTCATTCAGGAGAAGAGGAGACAACTGGATCAGCTGGAGGAGAAGAGGAGACAACTGGATCAGCTGGAGGGGAAGAAGAAACAACTGGATCAGCTGGAGGGGAAGAGGAGGCAACTGGATCAGTTGGAGGGGAAGAAGAAACAACTGGATCAGCTGGAGGGGAAGAGGAGACAACTGGATCAGCTGGAGGGGAAGAGGAGACAACTGGATCAGCTGGAGGAGAAGAGGAGACAACTGGATCAGCTGGAGGGGAAGAGGAGACAACTGATCAGCTGGAGGGGAAGAGGAGACAACTGGATCAGCTGGAGGGGAAGAGGAGACAACTGGAGAAGCTGGAGGAGAAGAGGAGACAACTGGAGAAGCTGGAGGGGAAGAGGAGACAACTGGATCAGCTGGAGGAGAAGAGGAGACAAGTGGATCAGCTGGAGGGGAAGAAGAGACAACTGGATCAGCTGGAGGGGAAGAGGAGACAACTGGATCAGCTGGAGGAGAAGAGGAGACAACTGGATCAGCTGGAGGGGAAGAGGAGACAACTGGATCAGCTGGAGGAGAAGAGGAGCCAACTGGATCAGCTGGAGGAGAAGAGGAGCCAACTGGATCAGCTGGAGGAGAAGAGGAGCCAACTGGATCAGCTGGAGGAGAAGAGGAGCCAACTGGATCAGCTGGAGGAGAAGAGGAGCCAACTGGATCAGCTGGAGGGGAAGAAGAGACAACTGGATCAGCTGGAGGGGAAGAGGAGACAACTGGATCAGCTGGGGGAGAAGAGGAGACAACTGGATCAGCTGGAGGAGAAGAGGAGACAACTGGATCAGCTGGAGGAGAAGAGGAGACAACTGGATCAGCTGGAGGAGGAGAGGAGACAACAGGATCAGCTGGAGGAGAAGAGGAGAAAACTGGATCAGCTGGAGGGGAAGAGGAGACAACTGGATCAGCTGGAGGAGAAGAGGAGACAACTGGATCAGCTGGAGGAGAAGAGGAGACAACTGGATCAGCTGGAGGGGAAGAGGAGACAACTGGATCAGCTGGGGGGTGAAGAGGAGACAACTGGATCAGCTGGAGGAGAAGAGGAGACAACTGGATCAGCTGGAGAGGAAGAGGAGACAACTGGATCAGCTGGAGGGGAAGAGGAGACAACTGGATCAGCTGGAGGAGAAGAGGAGACAACTGGATCAGCTGGAGGGGAAGAGGAGACAACTGGATCAGCTGGAGGGGGAAGAGGAGACAACTGGATCAGCTGGAGGAGAAGAGGAGACAAGTGGATCAGCTGGAGGAGAAGAGGAGACAACTGGATCAGCTGGAGGGGAAGAGGAGACAACTGGATCAGCTGGAGGGGAAGAGGAGACAACTGGATCAGCTGGAGGAGAAGAGGAGACAAGTGGATCAGCTGGAGGGGGAAGAGGAGACAAGTGGATCAGCTGGAGGAGAAGAGGAGACAAGTGGATCAGCTGGAGGGGAAGAGGAGACAAGTGGATCAGCTGGAGGGGAAGAGGAGACAACTGGATCAGCTGGAGGAGAAGAGGAGACAACTGGATCAGCTGGAGGAGAAGAGGAGACAACTGGATCAGCTGGAGGGGAAGAGGAGACAAGTGGATCAGCTGGAGGAGAAGAGGAGACAACTGGATCAGCTGGAGGAGGGGAAGAGGAGACAACTGGATCAGCTGGAGGGGAAGAGGAGACAACTGGATCAGCTGGAGGAGAAGAGGAGACAACTGGATCAGCTGGTGGGGAAGAGGAGACAACTGGATCAGCTGGAGGGGAAGAGGAGACAACTGGATCAGCTGGAGGAGAAGAGGAGACAACTGGATCAGCTGGAGGGGAAGAGGAGACAACTGGATCAGCTGGAGGGGGAAGAGGAGACAACTGGATCAGCTGGAGGGGGAAGAGGAGACAACTGGATCAGCTGGAGGAGGGGAAGAGGAGACAACTGGATCAGCTGGAGGAGGGGAAGAGGAGACAACTGGATCAGCTGGAGGAGAAGAGGAGACAACTGGATCAGCTGGAGGGGAAGAGGAGACAACTGGATCAGCTGGAGGAGAAGAGGAGACAACTGGATCAGCTGGAGGAGAAGAGGAGACAAGTGGATCAGCTGGAGGAGAAGAGGAGACAAGTGGATCAGCTGGAGGGGAAGAGGAGACAAGTGGATCAGCTGGAGGAGAAGAGGAGACAAGTGGATCAGCTGGAGGGGAAGAGGAGACAACCGGATCAGCTGGAGGGGGAAGAGGAGACAACCGGATCAGCTGGAGGGGAAGAGGAGACAACTGGATCAGCTGGAGGAGAAGAGGAGACAACTGGATCAGCTGGAGGGGAAGAGGAGACAACTGGATCAGCTGGAGGGGAAGAGGAGACAACTGGATCAGCTGGAGGGGAAGAGGAGACAACTGGCTCAGCTGGAGGAGAAGAGGAGACAACTGGATCAGCTGGAGGGGAAGAGGAGACAACTGGATCAGCTGGAGGAGAAGAGGAGACAACTGGATCAGCTGGAGGAGAAGAGGAGACAACTGGATCAGCTGGAGGAGAAGAGGAGACAACTGGATCAGCTGGAGGGGAAGAGGAGACAACTGGATCAGCTGGAGGGGAAGAGGAGACAACTGGATCAGCTGGAGGGGAAGAGGAGACAACTGGCTCAGCTGGAGAAGAAGAGGAGACAACTGGATCAGCCGGAGGAGAAGAGGAGACAACTGGATCAGCCGGAGGAGAAGAGGAGACAACTGGATCAGCTGGAGGAGAAGAGGAGACAACTGGATCAGCTGGAGGAGAAGAGGAGACAACTGGATCAGCTGGAGGAGAAGAGGAGACAACTGGATCAGCTGGAGGGGAAGAGGAGACAACTGGATCAGCTGGAGGAGGGGAAGAGGAGACAACTGGATCAGCTGGAGGGGAAGAGGAGACAACTGGATCAGCTGGAGGGGAAGAGGAGACAACTGGATCAGCTGGAGGGGAAGAGGAAACAACTGGATCAGCTGGAGGGGAAGAGGAAACAACTGGATCAGCTGGAGGGGAAGAGGAGACAACTGGATCAGCTGGAGGGGAAGAGGAGACAACTGGATCAGCTGGAGGGGAAGAGGAGACAACTGGATCAGCTGGAGGGGAAGAGGAGACAAGTGGATCAGCTGGAGGGGAAGAGGAGACAACTGGATCAGCTGGAGGGGAAGAGGAGACAACCGGATCAGCCGGAGGGGAAGAGGAGACAACCGGATCAGCCGGAGGGGAAGAGGAGACAACCGGATCAGCTGGAGGGGAAGAGGAGACAACTGGATCAGCTGGAGGGGAAGAGGAGACAAGTGGATCAGCTGGAGGGGAAGAGGAGACAACTGGATCAGCTGGAGGGGAAGAGGAGACAACTGGATCAGCTGGAGGGGAAGAGGAGACAACTGGATCAGCTGGAGGAGAAGAGGAGACAACCGGATCAGCTGGAGGGGAAGAGGAGACAACCGGATCAGCTGGAGGAGAAGAAGAGACAACCGGATCAGCTGGAGGGGAAGAGGAGACAACTGGATCAGCTGGAGGGGAAGAGGAGACAACTGGATCAGCTGGAGGGGAAGAGGAGACAAGTGGATCAGCTGGAGGGGAAGAGGAGACAACTGGATCAGCTGGAGGGGAAGAGGAGACAACTGGATCAGCTGGAGGAGGGGAAGAGGAGACAACTGGATCAGCTGGAGGAGAAGAGGAGACAACTGGATCAGCTGGAGGGGAAGAGGAGACAACTGGATCAGCTGGAGGAGAAGAGGAGACAACTGGATCAGCTGGAGGGGAAGAGGAGACAAGTGGATCAGCTGGAGGGGAAGAGGAGACAACTGGAGCAGCCGGAGGAGAGGAGGAGACAACTGGATCAGCCGGAGGGCATGCTGGGAGTTGTAGTATTGTCAGGAGATAACAGTCTCACCTGTAAAGCTGCACAAAGTAATAAAACTTCAAAATGGAATCGAAATTCAGCCACTGTAGCTTTACGACACGTTTAAACTCCGCCCACTGCAGTCACATGACCATCTTCACAGGTCCTTTATCCTCGGTTTCCTCTCCCCCTGCTTAACTCCGCCCCCATATGTACTGGTCACATGATTGTGACATCATCACAGGTCCTACTTCTCCGGCATCTAATAGAAACAGAGCAGGTCCTGGTGCGGAAGTCACTTATCCTGTGATTCTATTGGTAGAAGGTTTGTTACAGTGTGTCACCCCAGTAGTATGGAGATTACATGAGGGGGAGGTTTGTTACAGTGTGTCACCCCAGTAGTAAGGAGATTACATGAGGAGGAGGTTTGTTACAGTGTGTCACCCCAGTAATAAGGAGATTACATGAGGAGGAGGTTTGTTACAGTGTGTCACCCCAGTAGTAAGGAGATTACATGAGGAGGAGGATTGTTACAGTGTGTCACCCCAGTAGTAAGGAGATTACATGAGGAGGAGGTTTGTTACAGTGTGTCACCCCAGTAGTAAGGATATTACATGAGGAGGAGGTTTGTTACAGTGTGTCACCCCAGTAGTAAGGAGATTACATGAGGAGGAGGTTTGTTACAGTGTGTCACCCCAGTAGTAAGGAGATTACACGAGGAGGAGGTTTGTTACAGTGTGTCACCCCAGTAGTAAGGAGATTACATGAGGAGGAGGTTTGTTACAGTGTGTCACCCCAGTAGTAAGGAGATTACATGAGGAGGAGGTTTGTTACAGTGTGTCACCCCAGTAGTAAGGAGATTACATGAGGAGGAGGATTGTTACAGTGTGTCACCCCAGTAGTAAGGAGATTACATGAGGAGGAGGTTTGTTACAGTGTGTCACCCCAGTAGTAAGGATATTACATGAGGAGGAGGTTTGTTACAGTGTGTCACCCCAGTAGTAAGGAGATTACATGAGGAGGAGGTTTGTTACAGTGTGTCACCCCAGTAGTGAGGAGATTACATGAGGAGGAGGTTTGTTACAGTGTGTCACCCCAGTAGTAAGATTACATGAGGAGGAGGTTTGTTACAGTGTGTCACCCCAGTAGTAAGGAGATTACATGAGGAGGAGGTTTTTTACAGTGTGTCACCCCAGTAGTAAGGAGATTACATGAGGAGGAGGTTTGTTACAGTGTGTCACCCCAGTAGTAAGGAGATTACATGAGGAGGAGGTTTGTTACAGTGTGTCACCCCAGTAGTAAGGAGATTACATGAGGACGAGGTTTGTTACAGTGTGTCATCCCAGTAGTAAGGAGATTACATGAGGAGGAGGTTTGTTACAGTGTGTCACCCCTGTAGTAAGGAGATTACATGAGGAGGAGGTTTGTTACAGTGTGTCACCCCAGTAGTAAGGAGATTACATGAGGAGGAGGTTTTTTACAGTGTGTCACCCCAGTAGTAAGGAGATTACATGAGGAGGAGGTTTGTTACAGTGTGTCACCCCAGTAGTAAGGAGATTACATGAGGAGGAGGTTTTTTACAGTGTGTCACCCCAGTAGTAAGGAGATTACATGAGGAGGAGGTTTGTTACAGTGTGTCACCCCAGTAGTAAGGAGATTACATGAGGAGGAGGTTTGTTACAGTGTGTCACCCCAGTAGTAAGGAGATTACACGAGGAGGAGGTTTGTTACAGTGTGTCACCCCAGTAGTAAGGAGATTACATGAGGAGGAGGTTTGTTACAGTGTGTCACCCCAGTAGTAAGGAGATTACATGAGGAGGAGGATTGTTACAGTGTGTCACCCCAGTAGTAAGGAGATTACATGAGGAGGAGGTTTGTTACAGTGTGTCACCCCAGTAGTAAGGAGATTACATGAGGAGGAGGTTTGTTACAGTGTGTCACCCCGGTAGTATGGAGATTACATGAGGAGGAGGTTTGTTACAGTGTGTCACCCCAGTAGTAAGGAGATAACACGAGGAGGAGGTTTGTTACAGTGTTTCACCCCAGTAGTAAGGAGATTACATGAGGAGGAGGTTTGTTACAGTGTGTCACCCCAGTAGTAAGGAGATTACACGAGGAGGAGGTTTGTTACAGTGTGTCACCCCAGTAGTAAGGAGATTACATGGGGAGGAGGTTTGTTACAGTGTGTCACCCCAGTAGTAAGGAGATTACATGAGGAGAAGGTTTGTTACAGTGTGTCACCCCAGTAGTAAGGAGATTACATGAGGAGAAGATTTGTTACAGTGTGTCACCCCAGTAGTAAGGAGATTACATGGGGAGGAGGTTTGTTACAGTGTGTCACCCCAGTAGTAAGGAGATTACATGAGGAGGAGGTTTGTTACAGTGTGTCACCCCAGTAGTAAGGAGATTACATGAGGAGGAGGAGGTTTGTTACAGTGTGTCACCCCAGTAGTAAGGAGATTGCATGAGGAGGAGGTTTGTTACAGTGTGTCACCCCAGTAGTAAGGAGATTACATGAGGAGGAGGTTTGTTACAGTGTGTCACCCCAGTAGTAAGGAGATTACATGAGGAGGAGGTTTGTTACATTGTGTCACCCCAGTAATAAGGAGATTACATGAGGAGGAGGTTTGTTACAGTGTGTCACCCCAGTAGTGAGGAGATTACATGAGGAGGAGGTTTGTTACAGTGTGTCACCCCAGTAGTAAGGAGATTACATGAGGAGGAGGGTTGTTACAGTGTGTCACCCCAGTAGTAAGGAGATTACATGAGGAGGAGGATTGTTACAGTGTGTCACCCCAGTAGTAAGGAGATTACATGAGGAGGAGGTTTGTTACAGTGTGTCACCCCAGTAGTAAGGAGATTACATGAGGAGGAGGATTGTTACAGTGTGTCACCCCAGTAGTAAGGAGATTACATGAGGAGGAGGTTTGTTACAGTGTGTCACCCCAGTAGTAAGGAGATTACATGAGGAGGAGGTTTGTTACAGTGTGTCACCCCGGTAGTATGGAGATTACATGAGGAGGAGGTTTGTTACAGTGTGTCACCCCAGTAGTAAGGAGATAACACGAAGAGGAGGTTTGTTACAGTGTTTCACCCCAGTAGTAAGGAGATTACATGAGGAGGAGGTTTGTTACAGTGTGTCACCCCAGTAGTAAGGAGATTACACGAGGAGGAGGTTTGTTACAGTGTGTCACCCCAGTAGTAAGGAGATTACACGAGGAGGAGGTTTGTTACAGTGTGTCACCCCAGTAGTAAGGAGATTACATGGGGAGGAGGTTTGTTACAGTGTGTCACCCCAGTAGTAAGGAGATTACATGAGGAGAAGGTTTGTTACAGTGTGTCACCCCAGTAGTAAGGAGATTACATGAGGAGAAGGTTTGTTACAGTGTGTCACCCCAGTAGTAAGGAGATTACATGAGGAGGAGGATTGTTACAGTGTTTCACCCAGTAGTAAGGAGATTACATGAGGAGGAGGTTTGTTACAGTGTGTCACCCCAGTAGTAAGGAGATTACATGAGGGGGAGGTTTGTTACAGTGTGTCACCCCAGTAGTAAGCAGATTACATGAGGAGGAGGTTTTTTACAGTGTGTCACCCCAGTAGTAAGGAGATTACATGAGGAGGAGGATTGTTACAGTGTTTCACCCCAGTAGTAAGGAGATTACATGAGGAGGAGGTTTGTTACAGTGTGTCACCCCAGTAGTAAGGAGATTACATGAGGAGGAGGTTTGTTACAGTTTGTCACCCCAGTAGTAAGGAGATTACATGAGGAGGAGGTTTGTTACAGTGTGTCACCCCAGTAGTAAGGAGATTTCATGAGGAATAGGTTTGTTACAGTGTGTCACCCCAGTAGTAAGATTACATGTGGAGGAGGTTTGTTACAGTGTGTCACCCCAGTAGTAAGGAGATTACACGAGGAGGAGGTTTGTTACAGTGTGTCACCCCAGTAGTGAGGAGATTACATGAGGAGGAGGTTTGTTACAGTGTTTCACCCCAGTAGTAAGGAGATTACATGAGGAGGAGGTTTGTTACAGTGTGTCACCCCAGTAGTAAGCAGATTACATGAGGAGGAGGTTTGTTACAGTGTGTCACCCCAATAGTAAGGAGATTACATGAAGAGGAGGTTTGTTACAGTGTGTCACCCCAGTAGTAAGGAGATTACATGAGGAGGAGGTTTGTTACAGTGTGTCACCCCAGTAGTAAGGAGATTACACGAGGAGGAGGTTTGTTACAGTGTGTCACCCCAGTAGTAAGGAGATTACATGAGGAGGAGGTTTGTTACAGTGTGTCACCCCAGTAGTAAGGAGATTACATGAGGAGGGGGTTTGTTACAGTGTGTCACCCCAGTAGTAAGGAGATTACATGAGGAGGAGGAGGTTTGTTACAGTGTGTCACCCCAGTAGTAAGGAGATTACATGAGGAGGAGGTTTGTTACAGTGTGTCACTCCAGTAGTAAGGAGATTACATGAGGACGAGATTTGTTACAGTGTGTCACCCCAGTAGTAAGGAGATTACATGAGGAGGTTTGTTACAGTGTGTCACCCCAGTAGTAAGGAGATTACATGAGGAGGAGGAGGTTTGTTACAGTGTGTCAACCCAGTAGTAAGGAGATTACACGAGGAGGTTTGTTACAGTGTGTCACCCCAGTAGTAAGGAGATTACATGAGGAGGAGGTTTGTTACAGTGTGTCACCCCAATAGTAAGGAGATTACATGAGGAGGAGGTTTGTTACAGTGTGTCACCCCAGTAGTAAGGAGATTACATGGGGAGGAGGTTTGTTACAGTGTGTCACCCAAGTAGTAAGGAGATTACATGAGGAGGAGGTTTGTTACAGTGTGTCACCCCAGTAGTAAGGAGATTACATGAGGAGGAGGTTTGTTACAGTGTGTCACCCCAGTAGTAAGGAGATTACATGAGGAGGGGGTTTTTTACAGTGTGTCACCCCAGTAGTATGGAGATTACATGAGGAGGATGATTGTTACAGTGTTTCACCCCAGTAGTATGGAGATTACATGAGGAGGATGATTGTTACAGTGTGTCACCCCAGTAGTAAGGAGATTACATGAGGAGGAGGTTTGTTACAGTGTGTCACCCCAGTAGTAAGGAGATTACATGAGGAGGAGGTTTGTTACAGTGTGTCACCCCAGTAGTGAGGAGATTACATGAGGAGGAGGTTTGTTACAGTGTGTCACCTCAGTAGTAAGGAGATTACATGAGGAGGAGGTTTGTTACAGTGTGTCACCCCAGTAGTAAGGAGATTACATGAGGAGGAGGTTTGTTACAGTGTGTCACCCCAGTAGTAAGGAGATTACATGAGGAGGAGGTTTGTTACAGTGTGTCACCCTCTTCTCCTCCAGCTGATCCCGTTGTCTCCTCTTCCCCCTCCAGCTGTTCCAGTTGTCTCCTCTTCCCCTCCAGCTGATCCAGTTGTCTCCTCTTCTCCTCTAGCTGATCCAGTTGTCTCCTCTTCCCCTCCAGCTGATCCAGTTGTCTCCTCTTCTCCTCCAGCTGATCCAGTTGTCTCCTCTTCTCCTCCAGCTGATCCAGTTGTCTCCTCTTCTCCTCCAGCTGATCCACTTGTCTCCTCTTCCTCTCTAGCTGATCCAGTTGTCTCCTCTTCCTCTCCAGCTGATCCAGTTGTCTCCTCTTCTCCTCCAGCTGATCCAGTTGGCTCCTCTCGCCCTCCAGCTGATCCAGTTGTCTCCTCTTCCCCTCCAGCTGATCCAGTTGTCTCCTCTTCTCTTCCAGCGGATCTAGTGTCTCCTCTTCCCCCTCCAGCTGATCCAGTTGTCTCCTCTTCTCCTCCAGCTGATCCAGTTGTTACAGTGTGTCACCCCAGTAGTAAGGAGATTACATGAGGACGAGATTTGTTACAGTGTGTCACCCACGTAGTAAGGAGATTACATGAGGAGGGGGTTTGTTATAGTGTGTCACCCCAGTAGTAAGGTGATTACACGAGGAGGAGGTTTGGTACAGTGTGTCACCCCAGTAGTAAGGAGTGTACATGAGGAGGAGATTTGTTACAGTGTGTCACCCCAGTAGTAAGGAGATTACATGAGGAGGAGGTTTGTTACAGTGTGTCACCCCAGTAGTAAGGAGATTACATGAGGAGGAGGTTTGTTACAGTGTGTCACCCCTGTAGTAAGGAGATTACATGAGGAGGAGGAGGTTTGTTACAGTGTGTCACCCCAGTAGTAAGGAGATTACATGAGGAGGAGGTTTGTTACAGTGTGTCACCCCAGTAGTAAGGAGATTACATGAGGAGGAGGTTTGTTACAGTGTGTCACCCCAGTAGTAAGTAGATTACATGAGGAGGAGTTTTGTTACAGTGTGTCACCCCAGTAGTAAGGGGATTACATGAGGAGGAGGATTGTTACAGTGTGTCACCCCAGTAGTAAGGAGATTACATGAGGAGGAGGTTTGTTACAGTGTGTCACCCCAGTAGTAAGGAGATTACATGAGGAGGGGGTTTGTTACAGTATGTCACACCAGTAGTAAGGAGATTACATGAGGAGGGGGTTTGTTACAGTGTGTCACCCCAGTAGTAAGGAGATTACATGAGGAGGAGGAGGTTTGTTACAGTGTGTCACCCCATTAGTAAGGAGTTTACATGAGGAGGAGATTTGTTACAGTGTTTCACCCCAGTAGTAAGGAGATTACATGAGGAGGGGGTTTGTTACAGTGTGTCACCCCAGTAGTATGGAGATTATAGGAGGAGGAGGTTTGTTACAGTGTGTCATCCCAGAAGTAAGGAGATTACATGAGGAGGAGGTTTGTTACATTGTGTCACCCCAGAAGTAATGAGATTACATGAGGAGGAGGTTTGTTACAGTGTGTCACCCTCTTCCCCTCCAGCTGATCCAGTGTCTCCTCTTCCCCCTCCAGCTGATCCAGTTGTCTCCTCTTCTCCTCCAGCTGATCCAGTTGTCTCCTCTTCTCCTCCAGCTGATCCAGTTGTCTCCTCTTCCCCTCCAGCTAATCCATTTGTCTCCTCTTCTCCTCCAGCTGATCCAGTTGTCTCCTCTTCTCCTCCAGCTGATCCAGTTGTTTCTTCTTCCCCTCCAGCTGATCCAGTTGTCTCCTCTTCTCCTCCAGCTGATCCAGTTGTCTCCTCTTCTCCTCCAGCTGATCCAGTTGCCTCCTCTTCCCCTCCAGCTGATTCACTTGTCTCCTCTTCCTCTCTAGCGGATCCAGTTGTCTCCTCTTCCTCTCCAGCTGATTCAGTTGTCTCCTCTTCCTCTCCAGCTGATCCAGTTGTCTCCTCTTCTCCTCCAGCTGATCCAGTTGTCTCCTTTTCCCCTCCAGCTGATCCAGTTGTCTCCTCTTCTTCTCCAGCTGATCCAGTTGTCTCCTTTTCCCCCCCGGCTGATCCAGTTGTCTCCTCTTCTCCTGAATGACCCCCAAGGATGGACAAGGACAGGAATGAGATGACTAAGAGAATATTACATTTCACCTTGGAGATCCTCCACCTGCTGACCGGAGAGGTGAGGTGACCCATCTACATTTCCACCATTGTTGTCCCCCATCTACATTTCCACCATTGTTGTCCCCATCTAAATTTCCACCATTGTTGTTCCATCTACATTTCCACCATTGTTGTCCCCAATCTACATTTCCACCATTGTTGTCCCCATCTACATTTCCACCATTGTTGTCCCCATCTACATTTCCACCATTGTTGTCCCCATCTACATTTCCATCATTGTTGTCTTCATCTACATTTCCACAATTGTTGTCCCTCATCTACATTTCCACCATTGTTTTCCCTCATCTACATTTCCACCATTGTTGTCCCTCATCTACATTTCCACCATTGTTGTCCCCATCTACATTTCCACCATTGTTGTCTCCATCTACATTTCCACCATTGTTGTCCCCATCTACATTTCCACCATTGTTGTCCCCATCTACATTTCCACCATTGTTGTCCCCCCATCTACATTTCCACCATTGTTGTCCTCCATCTACATTTCCACCATTGTTGTCCCCATCTACATTTCCACCATTGTTGTCCCCATCTACATCTCCACCATTGTTGTCTCCATCTACATTTCCACCATTGTTGTCCCATCTACATTTCCACCATTGTTGTCTCCATCTACATTTCCACCATTGTTGTCCCCATCTACATTTCCACCATTGTTGTCTCCATCTACATTTCCACCATTGTTGTCTCCATCTACATTTCCACCATTGTTGTCTCCATCTACATTTCCACCATTGTTGTCCCCCCATCTACATTTCCACCATTGTTGTCCCCCCATCTACATTTCCACCATTGTTGTCTCCATCTACATTTCCACCATTGTTGTCTCCATCTACATTTCCACCATTGTTGTCCCCCATCTGCATTTCCACCATTGTTGTCCTCCATCTGCATTTCCACCATTGTTGTCCCCATCTACATTTTCACCATTGTTGTCCCCATCTACATTTCCACCATTGTTGTCCCCCCATCTACATTTCCACCATTGTTGTCCCCCCATCTACATTTCCACCATTGTTGTCCCCATCTATATTTCCACCATTGTTGTCCCCATCTACATTTCCACCATTGTTGCCTCCATCTACATTTCCACCATTGTTGTCCCCATATACATTTCCACCATTGTTGTCCCCATCTACATTTCCACCATTGTTGTCCCTCCATCTACATTTCCACCATTGTTGTCCCCATCTACATTTCCACCATTGTTGTCCCCATCTACATTTCCACCATTGTTGTCCCCATCTACATTTCCACCATTGTTGTCCCCATCTACATTTCCACCATTGTTGTCCCTCCATCTACATTTCCACCATTGTTGTCCCTCATCTACATTTCCACCATTGTTGTCCCCCATCTACATTTCCACCATTGTTGTCCCCCATCTACATTTCCACCATTGTTGTCCCCCCATCTACATTTCCACCATTGTTGTCCCCCCATCTACATCTCCACCATTGTTGTCTCCATCTACATTTCCACCATTGTTGTCCCCATCTACATTTCCACCATTGTTGTCCCCATCTACATTTCCACCATTGTTGTCCCCATCTACATTTCCACCTTTGTTGTCCCCCATCTACATTTCCACCATTGTTGTCCCCATCTACATTTCCACCATTGTTGTCCCCCATCTACATTTCCACCATTGTTGTCCCCATCTACATTTCCACCATTGTTGTACCCCCATCTACATTTCCACCATTGTTGTCCCCATCTACATTTCCACCATTGTTGTCTCCATCTACATTTCCACCATTGTTGTCCCCCCATCTACATTTCCACCATTGTTGTCTCAATCTACATTTCCACCATTGTTGTCTCCATCTACATTTCCACCATTGTTGTCCCCATCTACATTTCCACCATTGTTGTCCCCCATCTACATTTACACCATTGTTGTCCCCCCATCTACATTTCCACCATTGTTGTCCCCATCTACATTTTCACCATTGTTGTCCCCATCTACTTTTCCACCATTGTTGTGTCCCCATCTACATTTCCACCATTGTTGTCCCCATTTACATTTCCACCATTGTTGTCCCCCCCATCTACATTTCCACCATTGTTGTCCCCCCATCTACATTTCCACCATTGTTGTCCCCCCATCTACATTTCCACCATTGTTGTCCCCCCATCTACATTTCCACCATTGTTGCCCCCCATCTACATTTCCACCATTGTTGCCCCCCCATCTACATTTCCACCATTGTTGCCCCCCCATCTACATTTCCACCATTGTTGTCCCCCCATCTACATTTCCACCATTGTTGTCCCCCCATCTACATTTCCACCATTGTTGTCCCCCCATCTAAATTTCCACCATTGTTGTCCCCCATCTACATTTCCACCATTGTTGCCCCCCCATCTACATTTCCACCATTGTTGTCCCCCCCATCTACATTTCCACCATTGTTGTCCCCCCCATCTACATTTCCACCATTGTTGTCCCCCCCATCTACATTTCCACCATTGTTGTCCCCCCATCTACATTTCCACCATTGTTGTCCCCCCATCTACATTTTCACCATTATTGTCCCCCATCTTTGGCCCCGCTCTATGTTCTGGATGTCTCTTTGTAGGTGAGGTCTCCAGAACTGACCCCAGTATTCCAGATGTGCTCACTAGAGCTCTATACAGGGGGCACAATCTCCTCTTTATAGTGGGGGAGGAATACTGGGGTCAGTCCCCTCATTGTCTCTCTCCATACACAGGATTACACCATAGTGAAGAAGACATGGGGGGAGTGTGTGGCCCCCAGCAGCCATCTCCATGAGTCAGGAGGACGGAGCAGGGCCCGGGGCCCCATCACGGAGCCTCCACCTCACTCACTGATACATGAGGAGAAGATCCTAGAACTCATCCACAGGATCACTGAGCTGCTGACTAGAGAGGTGACCCTGCTGGGACATTATATAGTAATGGAGGGGTCTGGTGATGATTAGAGAGGTGACCCTGCTGGGACATTATACAGTAATGGAGGGGTCTGGTGATGACCGTAGTGGTGACACTGCTGGGATATTATACAGTAATGGAGGGGTCTGGTGATGATTAGAGAGGTGACACTGCTGGGACATTATACAGTAATGGAAGGGTCTGGTGATGACTGGAGAGGTGACACTGCTGGGACATTATACAGTAATGGAGGGGTCTGGTGATGACCGTAGAGGTGACACTGCTGGGACATTATACAGTAATGGAGGGGTCTGGTGATGACTGGAGAGGTGACCCTGCTGGGACATTATACAGTAATGGAGGGGTCTGGTGATGACTGGAGAGGTGACACTGCTGGGATATTATACAGTAATGGAGGGGTCTGGTGATGATTAGAGAGGTGACACTGCTGGGACATTATACAGTTATGGAGGGGCCTGGTGATGACTGGAGAGGTGGCACTGCTGGGACATTATACAGTAATGGAGAGGTCTGGTGATGACTGGAGAGGTGACACTGCTGGACATTATACAGTAATGGAGGGGTCTGGTGAGATGACTGGAGAGGTGACACTGCTGGGACATAATACAGTAATGGAGGGGTCTGGTGATGACTGGAGAGGTGACACTGCTGGGACATTATACAGTAATGGAGGGGTCTGGTGATGACTGGAGAGGTGACCCTGCTGGGACATTATACAGTAATGGAGGGGTCTGGTGATGACTGGAGAGGTGACCCTGCTGGGACATTATACAGTAATGGAGGGGTCTGGTGATGACTGGAGAGGTGACACTGCTGGGACATTATACAGTAATGGAGGGGTCTGGTGATGACTGGAGAGGTGACCCTGCTGGGACATTATACAGTATTGGAGGGGTCTGGTGATGACTGGAGAGGTGACCCTGCTGGGACATTATACAGTAATGGAGGGGTCTGGTGATGACTGGAGAGGTGACACTGCTGGGACATTGTACAGTAATGGAGGGTTCTGGTGGTGATTAGAGAGGTGACACTGCTGGGACATTATACAGTAATGGAGGGGTCTGGTGATGACTGGAGAGGTGACCCTGCTGGACATTATACAGTAATGGAGGGGTCTGGTGATGAATGGAGAAGTGACACTGCTGGGACATTATACAGTAGTGGAGGGGTCTGGTGATGAGAGGTGACCCTGCTGAGACATTATACAGTAATGGAGGGGTCTGGTGATGAGAGGTGACACTGCTGGGACATTATACAATAATGGAGGGGTCTGGTGATGACTGGAGATATGACACTGCTGGGACATTATACAGTAATGGAGGGGTTTGGTGATGATTAGAGAGGTGACACTGCTGGGACATTATACAGTTATGGAGGGGCCTGGTGATGACTGGAGATGTGACACTGCTGGGACATTATACAGTAATGGAGGGGTCTGGTGATGACTGGAGAGGTGACACTGCTGGACATACAGTAATGGAGGGGTCTGGTGATGACTGGAGAGGTGACACTGCTGGGACATTATACAGTAATGGAGGGATCTGGTGATGATTAGAGAGGTGACACTGCTGGGACATTATACAGTAATGGAGGGGTCTGGTGATGATTAGAGAGGTGACACTGCTGGGACATTATACAGTAATTGAGGGCTCTGGTGATGACTGGAGAGGTGACACTGCTGGGACATTATACAGTAATGGAGGGATCTGGTGATGATTAGAGAGGTGACACTGCTGGGACATTATACAGTTATGGAGGGGCCTGGTGATGACTGGAGAGGTGACACTGCTGGGACATAATACAGTAATGGAGGGGTCTGGGGATGACTGGAGAGGTGACACTGCTGGGACATTATACAGTAGTGGAGGGATCTGGTGATGATTAGAGAGGTGACACTGCTGATACATTATACAGTAATGGAGGGGTCTGGTGATGACTGGAGAGGTGACACTGCTGGGACATTATACAGTAATGGAGGGGTCTGGTGATGATTACAGAGGTGACACTGCTGGGACATTATACAGTAATGGAGGGATCTGGTGATGATTAGAGAGGTGACACTGCTAGGACATTATACAGTAATGGAGGGGTCTGGTGATGACTGGAGAGGTGACACTGCTGGGACATTATACAGTAATGGAGGGATCTGGTGATGATTAGAGAGGTGACACTGCTGGGACATTATACAGTAATGGAGGGGTCTGGTGATGATTAGAGAGGTGACCCTGCTGATACATTATACAGTAATGGAGGGGTCTGGTGATGACTGGAGAGGTGACACTGCTGGGACATAATACAGTAATGGAGGGGTCTGGTGATGATTACAGAGGTGACACTGCTGGGACATTATACAGTAATGGAGTGATCTGGTGATGATTAGAGAGGTGACACTGCTGATACATTATACAGTAATGGAGGGATCTGGTGATGACTGGAGAGGTGACACTGCTGGGACATTATACAGTAATGGAGGGGTCTGGTGATGATTAGAGAGGTGACACTGCTGATACATTATACAGTAATGGAGGGATCTGGTGATGACTGGAGAGGTGACACTGCTGGGACATTATACAGTAATGGAGGGGTCTGGTGATGATTAGAGAGGTGACACTGCTGGGACATTATACAGTAATGGAGGGATCTGGTGATGATTAGAGAGGTGACACTGCTGGGACATTATACAGTAATGGAGGGGTCTGGTGATGACTGGAGAGGTGACACTGCTGGGACATTATACAGTAATGGAGGGATCTGGTGATTAGAGAGGGGACACTGCTGGGACATTATACAGTAATGGAGGAATCTGGTGATTAGAGAGGTGACACTGCTGGGACATTATACAGTAATGGAGGGATCTGGTGATGATTAGAGAGGTGACACTGCTTGGACATTATACAGTAATGGAGAGGTCTGGTGATGACTGGAGATGTGACACTGCTGGACATTATACAGTAATGGAGGGGTCTGGTGATGATTAGAGAGGTGACACTGCTGATACATTATACAGTAATGGAGGGGTCTGGTGATGACTGGAGAGGGGACACTGCTGGGACATTATACAGTAATGGAGGGGTCTGGTGATGACTGGAGAGGGGACACTGCTGGGATCATTATATAGTAATGGAGGAGTCTGGTGATGACTGGAGAGGTGACACTGCTGGGACATTATACAGTAATGGAGGGGTCTGATGATGACTCTAGAGGGGACACTGCTGGAACATTATACAGTAATGGAGGGGTCTGGTGATGATTAGAGAGGTGACACTGCTGGGACATTATACAGTAATGGAGGGGTCTGGTGATGATTACAGAGGTGACACTGCTGGGACATTATACAGTAATGGAGGGATCTGGTGATGATTAGAGAGGTGACACTGCTGATACATTATGCAGTAATGGAGGGGTCTGGTGATGACTGGAGAGGTGACACTGCTGGGACATTATACAGTAATGGAGGGGTCTGGTGATGATTAGAGAGGTGACACTGCTGGGACATTATACAGTAATGGAGGGATCTGGTGATGATTAGAGAGGTGACACTGCTGGGACATTATACAGTAATGGAGGGGTCTGATGATGACTCTAGAGGTGACACTGCTGGGACATTATACAGTAATGGAGGGGTCTGGTGATGACTGGAGAGATGACACTGCTGGGACATTATACAGTAATGGAGGGGTCTGGTGATGATTAGAGAGGTGACACTGCTGGGATATTATACAGTAATGGAGGGTTCTGGTGAAGACTGGAGAGGTGACACTGCTGGCATATTATACAGTAATGGAGGGATCTGGTGATGATTAGAGAGGTGACACTGATGGGACATTATACAGTAATGGAGGGGTCTGATGATGACTCTAGAGGGGACACTGCTGGAACATTATACAGTAATGGAGGGATCTGGTGATAGAGAGGTGACACTGCAGGGACATTATACAGTAATGGAGGGGTCTGATGATGACTCTAGAGGGGACACTGCTGGAACATTATACAGTAATGGAGGGGTCTGATGATGACTCTAGAGGTGACACTGCTGGGACATTATACAGTAATGGAGGGGTCTGGTGATGACTGGAGAGATGACACTGCTGGGACATTATACAGTAATGGAGGGGTCTGGTGATGATTAGAGAGGTGACACTGCTGGGATATTATACAGTAATGGAGGGTTCTGGTGAAGACTGGAGAGGTGACACTGCTGGCATATTATACAGTAATGGAGGGATCTGGTGATGATTAGAGAGGTGACACTGATGGGACATTATACAGTAATGGAGGGGTCTGGTGATGACTGGAGAGGTGACACTGCTGGGACATTATACAGTAATGGAGAGATCTGGTGATTAGAGAGGTGACACTGCTGGGACATTATACAGTAATGGAGGGATCTGGTGATGATTAGAGAGGCGACACTGCTGGGACATTATACAGTAATGGAGGGATCTGGTGATGATTAGAGAGGTGACACTGCTGGGACATTATACAGTAATGGAGGGATCTGATGATGATTAGAGAGGCGACACTGCTGGGACATTATACAGTAATGGAGGGGTCTGGTGATGATTAGAGAGGTGACACTGCTGGGACATTATACAGTAATGGAGGGGTCTGGTGATGACTGTAGAGGTGACACTGCTGGGACATTATACAGTAATAGAGGGATCTGGTGATAGAGAGGTGACACTGCTGGGACATTATACAGTAATGGAGGGTTCTGGTGATGACTGGAGAGGTGACACTGCTGGGACATTATACAGTAATGGAGGGGTCTGGTGATGACTGGAGAGGGGACATTGCTGGGACATTATACAGTAATGGAGGGATCTGGTGATAGAGAGGTGACACTGCTGGGAAATTATACAGTAATGGAGGGGTCTGGTGATGACCGGAGAGGTGACACTGCTGGGACATTATACAGTAATGGAGGGGTCTGGTGATGACTGGGTAGGTGACATTACTGGGATATTATACAGTAATGGAGGGGTCTGGTGATGACTGGAGAGGTGACACTGCTGGGACATTATACAGTAATGGAGGGGTCTGGTGATGACTGGAGAGGTGACACTGCTGGGACATTATACAGTAATGGAGGGGTCTGTTGATGATTAGAGAGGTGACACTGCTGGGACATTATACAGTAATGGAGGGGTCTGGTCATGATTAGAGAGGTGACACTGCTGGGACATTATACAGTAATTGAGGGGTCTCGTGATGACTGGAGAGGTGACACTGCTAGGACATTATACAGTAATGGAGGGGTCTGGTGATGACTGGAGAGGTGACACTGCTGGACATTATACAGTAATGGAGGGGTCTGGTGATGGCTGGAGAGGTGACACTGCTAGGACATTATACAGTAATGGAGAGGTCGGGTGATGGCTGGAGATAATGTGTGCAGGAATGTGGTATGATGTATAGTGTAAGGACACCTGTGCTGTATATTATACTGTCATGTATATAATGTATGCTGGAATGATAGTGTAGTATGTGGTATGATGTATAGTGTATTGACACCTGTGCTGTATATTGTACTGTCATGTATATAATGTATGCAGGAATGTTAGTGTAGCATGTGGTATGATGTATAGTGTATGGACACCTGTGCTGTATATTGTAGTGTCATGTATATAATGTATGCAAGAATGTTAGTATAGCACTTGGTATGATGTATAATGTAGAGAACCTGTGCTGTATATTGTACTGTCATGTATATAATGTATGCAGGAATGTTAGTGTAGTATGTGGTATGATGTATAGTGTAGGAAACTCGTGCTGTATATTGTACTGTCATGTATATAATGTATGCAGGAATGTTAGTGTAGCATGTGGGGAACTTGTGCTGTGTATTTTACCGTCATGTATATAATGTATGCAGGAATGTTAGTGTAGCATGTGGTATGATGTATAGTGTAGGGAACTTGTGCTGTATATTGTGCTGTCATGTATATAATGTATGCAGGAATGTTAGTGTAGTATGGGGTATGATGTATAGTATAGAGAACCTGTGCTGTATATTATACTGTCTTGACTTGTAATGACTTCTGATTGGTTAATAAAGCTTATTCAAGGGATTTGAAGAGCAGTGAAGACCAAGCGTGGGGTCAAGATATCACCAACTCTCCTGCTGTTTGAGAAGCCATGACTACCTCTCTATTATGAATGTACAAGGTGTTGACCACGTTACTGCGTGACAAATTTCTTCCAGATCCGCCCATGAGGTAAAGGCTGCTCTCGTGGAATGGGACCACGACCCCTCTGGTGAGGACACAGATAAGTCACAGATGAAGATCGTATTTCAAATCCATATTAAGATGTCTTCAGAGCGCTCCTTCATTTCCAGCTTTACAAAGGATGGGGGATAAGATGTCTGATCGCGGGTCCCGCTACTGGGGAACCCCATGATCTCCCTGCTGCACCCGACGTTCGTTTAGAGCGTTGGGTGCAGCGCCGGAGGCTCTTTACGTCATGGCCACGCCTCCTCAATGCAAGTCTATGGGAGGGGGCGTGACGGTATCACGCCCCCTCCCATAGGTTTGCATTGAGGAGGCGTGGTCGTGACCTCACAAGCGGGGCATGGCCATCACGTCAAATTCCTCTGTCATTGCCAGTCATCCTCCACGGAGCCAAATTCGCCCGGTGCACCGGATGTCTGGGGTTCTGCAGCCAAGGGGGATGTCTGAAAAGATGTCTACGGGCAGAGTTCCCTTTTAATGTCGGACGGTTCGCGAGAGGCTAGAAAGACCTTAAAATGTTAGTCTGAGATCCCAAGAGATCTCCGATCGGACCGTTCACCAG
>NW_026607580.1:339588-429948 GCF_029499605.1 Hyla sarda | reverse complement strand
TCTATCCATCCGTATACTATCCTCTTCTGCACACCTCTTTATACTAAATCGCTCACATTACATTCCCCCCCCCATTCTCCTTTTCTCCCCCCCTTCCCGTTCCACTCCCCCCCCCCCCTTTCTTCTTTTCCGTCACCCATTCTATCCATCCGTATACTATCCTCTTCTGCACACCTCTTTATACTAAATCGCTCACATTACATTCCGCCCCCCCATTCTCCTTTTCTCCCCCCCCCCTTCCCTTCCCGTTCCCCCCCCTTTCTTCTTTTCCGTCACCCATTCTATCCATCCGTATACTATCCTCTTCTGCACACCTCTTTATACTAAATCGCTCACATTACATTCCCCCCCCCCATTCTCCTCCCCCCCCCTTCCCTTCCCGTTCCCCCCCCTTTCTTCTTTTCCGTCACCCATTCTATCCATCCGTATACCATCCTCTTCTGCACACCTCTTTATACTAAATCGCTCACATTACATTCCCCCCCCCCATTCTCCCCCCCCTTCCCTTCCCGTTCCCCCCCCCTTTCTTCTTTCCCGTCACCCATTCTATCCATCCGTATACTATCCTCTTCTGCACACCTCTTTATACTAAATCGCTCACATTACATTCCCCCCCCCATTTCCCCCCCCCCTTCCCTTCCCGTTCCCCCCCCTTTCTTCTTTTCCGTCACCCATTCTATCCATCCGTATACTATCCTCTTCTGCACACCTCTTTATACTAAATCGCTCACATTACATTCCGCCCCCCCATTCTCCTTTTCTCCCCCCCCCTTCCCTTCCCGTTCCCCCCCCTTTCTTCTTTTCCGTCACCCATTCTATCCATCCGTATACTATCCTCTTCTGCACACCTCTTTATACTAAATCGCTCACATTACATTCCCCCCCCCATTCTCCCCCCCCCTTCCCTTCCCGTTCCCCCCCCCCCTTTCTTCTTTTCCGTCACCCATTCTATCCATCCGTATACTATCCTCTTCTGCACACCTCTTTATACTAAATCGCTCACATTACATTCCCCCCCCCATTCTCCCCCCCCTTCCCTTCCCTTCCCTTTCTCCCCCCCTCCTTCCCGTTTCCCCCCCCCCCTTTCTTCTTTCCCGTCACCCATTCTATCCATCCGTATACTATCCTCTTCTGCACACCTCTTTATACTAAATCGCTCACATCACATTACGTTTGCCAGACACATATATATGTTATTTTCGCATCTTAATGTCTAGTATTTTGAATGCAATTTTTTATGACATTATATTTTTATCACATTCATTCACACATTTTTTATACACAATTTTGATTATTTTTCACTTATATTATTTATGCACTAAAGTTTGCAATGGTTTATATGCCCCACTTTATTGTGATTATGAATTTTTACAATTTTTCAGATATTTATACACATCTTTATTTCCACCAATTTTTCATTATTACATTTTTTCATCAACCATTCTTCACCATTCATTTATCTTATCACCATTTTTTATGTTTTTTAATAAATATTCCCTCACATCATTAGATTTATCCATCACATTCATTCACTTCTACTCATTCATCATTTTCATGTATCACTTTTTTCATGCACAATGAATATTAGTTTCACCACTAGAGATGTCATCGCCCCCTAAAATCTTGTTTTTATTAATATTTTTTAAATCCAATTTCAGTATTTGGCCATTTGGCTTTATGAATTTTTCTGTGTAGTCTGTGGAGACTAAGTCCTTTTTCTTATGTGCGCATGCACCGATCTCCAGCGCTGTGGTCTCCGAGTGCCGCGTCTTCCCAAGCGCCGGTCACATGACTTGTCATGTGATTCTGGCGTCTGACGCGACACCCGGAAGTGCCGCGGCGTCCAGAAGCTCGGGCGCTATGCGCCGATTCAGGAGGAGGAATAGACTTAGTACTCAGGTGTGTTATGTAATAAGAATGATCTGATTGGCTACTCTGTGTATTTATACCATCATGCACTGTTAGGACGCCACCCCCAGGACGAAGGTATCACCGAAACGATTGTTGGGGTGGCGTCACTCCTGCTTGGGTCAGCTGCCGCATTGTTTTTCTCTAGTTTTTGGTATGTATGCTGGCTCTTAGACAGGATTATGCACTCTATGGAAGCTGTAATAGCCCATATTATGCACTTTATATTTGTCCACCAGTCATGCACTTCATCTTTGTGTTAATGTATTATGCACAAGCAGGTAGTGTCGCCCCTTTAGTCTAGTCTCCCCCAGTAGTTGTAATCCTCCCCCTCTTTTATGTCTTATGAACTAGATGTTTTTAATACAATCAATAAAATTTATATATATTTTATATTCTACCTAAATGACTCCTTTTGTATTTGTGGTATAACTAATTGTATGGAGATCATATATGAAGCCTCAGTTACTTTAGTGCCATAAATTTTTAGAGATCTATGATATCCTAATTATATAGTACAGGCATTATTGTCTATATGCTGCTGATTGCATTTACACTGGATCCAGTGGGAGCCTAGATGAGCCCCCCAACCTGAACTGGATGCATTGGTGGTCTACAAAACTTGGGGTCTGAATGCAATATGCTGGGAGGTGTCTGCGTTATCTTTAGAGAGTAGCCCCACTGAACCAAGGACCCTACCCAAGAGTCTGATGTAATCTGGTGCCAAGCGGAGGAGAACCGGACCAATATTCTGCCCACCCTGGACCTAGACTTCTGGCTTCATTGTTTAGGGTCCTTAGAACCTTCAGATGCTGAACCTTCTGGATTCTTATTACATTGTGCTCTGCCCCATAGTCTGAATGGTCTTCCTGCAGGCAATCCACTGGATTGTCTACGAAAAAGATAGAAAACGCAGTTTTCTCGCCACTTGTGGAAAACGATTTCCCTTCTTCTCATTCAAGGATTCAAGAATAGGGCCCAAGTGAGAGACAATTAGTCTGGCTAAAGGGCCACAGAGCCCTCCTGGCCGAGGTGGTTACCGCCATTTTCTTAGAGTTGAATCTCAGCGTGTCCAATGGATAATGCCTTGTAGAGCTTTTAGAATGTCCTCCCTGGAAAGACCATCTTGGAGATGTTGAGACTTGGAGATGCTGAGTGATGTGGGAAAGCCAAATCTGTAGAGCTCTTGCCACTATATCCACTGCCATAGAGGTCTTGCCTGCTTCTGCAGATGTAGGATGGACTCTCTTTAGGGATGAGTTTGCTCTACGATCCATTTGATCTGTTAGTATTGATTCCTCTGATGGAAAAAGAGACCTCCTTAGGAGGTTTATCCCTTGCACCAGAACAGGCGGGTCCAACCTGTACATTGCTTGAAATCTGACGCCCAAATAATGCTTCTGGTCCGGTTTCGGGCAATCAATCTGTTAGTGCGAAGACTAAGGAAAATGGAAGAGGGTCTTTCTGGCAGGTAGTCCTTGGGGAACTGATCAAGACTCTACAGATAAGACATATTCTCAGTGTCTAGCGGGTAAAAAACTCAGGAGACGGTGAATAATCATCTGTCTTAGACAGCGCAGTAATGGAGTCAGAATCATGACAGGGAAGGAGATCTCACTCTGGCTACCTTGGACCCTCTAGGACCAGATTAAACTTCTTCAAACATCTTAAACCATCTGAAAATTCTCCCTGGCTGAACAGCAGCGCAGTAAAGCATCACACTGAATAAATGCCAACAAACCCCGCTCCCCAATACAGAGGTAAACAATGAGAGGGGACACATGAGAAGATTGAAAGCAGAGTTGAAATGTGCAGGAACCCCCCTACACTCTTGACTAGACAAGTGACCTTACCGAGGTTGAACTCAGGGCGCTGCTTCCAGTATGATGTGGCCAATCAGTAGTGGGGGATGAGGCCGACACACGTGGAAGAATGGGAAGCCCGCCACTAGCACCAGGATATCCTACACTGAAGAGAAGGCAGAGAGAGGTCCCGGTATGTGTGGTAAGCACATAAGAGAGTGCATCATTAAAGGAGTACTCCACCCCTAGACATCTTATCCCCTATCCTTTGGATAGGGGATAAGATGTCTGATTGTGGGGATATCAGCACTGGGGACCCCGGAGATATCCCTGCTGCACACGGCATTTGTTTAGAGCGATGGGTGCAGCACTGGAGACTTGTGATTTCATGGCCACGCCCCCTCGTGGTGTCACAGCCACGCCCCCTGAATGCAGCACTGCACTCCATTGTTACACAAGAGCACTATAACAACTGCATTGTGGTGGTGTAGGGGTTATTTACTTGTCAGGTCAGACTCAGCTGAGAAGAAGATCTCTGTGAGGGACAGTGTGTGTGATCAGAGCCCAGAGAAGCAGCGCTGCACTCCATTATTACACTACTAGAGAACTATAGTAGCTGCATTGTGGTGGTGTAGGGGTTATATACTTGTCAGGTAAGGCTGTGGGTGAGAAGAAGATCTCTGTGAGGGACAGTGTGTGTGATCAGAACCAAGAGAATCAGCGCTGCACTCCATTACCAGAGCACTATAACAACTGCATTGTGGTGGTGTATGGGGTTATTTACTTGTCAGGTCAGACTCTGGGTGAGAAGAAGATCTCTGAGGGACAGTGTGTGTGATCAGAGCCCAGACAAGCACTCCATTATTACACTACCAGAGCACTATAACAACTGCATTGTGGTGGTGTGGGGGTTATTTACTTGTCAGGTAAGGCTGTGGGTAAGAAGAAGATCTCTGTGAGGGACAATGTGTGTGTGTGTGTGTGTGTGATCAGAGCCCAGAAAATCAGCGCTGCACTTCAATATTACACTACTAGAGCACTATAACAATTGCATTGTGGTGGTGCAGGGCTTAATCACTTGTCAGGTCAGACTCGTTTTTAATGTGTGTTTTTTGGTGTCAAGTTATTTGATCAGAAGCAAACTTTTTGAAAATATTTGGTGAAGCAAGAACGCCCTCCACCTCCCAGTTGTATAAAGAAGTCCATGGGATGCATCGATAGTGCCCAGTCATCACGTGATTGGATCATCTCATAGTAACCATGGACCATACAACTAGATTCAGGAAGGGGAAATAAAAGGAACCATCTAGAATCTCAGTAAATGGAAGCGTACCCGTCAGAGCCAACAAAGAAAAAACATTTATTTTAATATATCACTCAGCACCTAATCCTGACCATGTAAGTCTAACAACCTATCATTTAAATGGTCACTGTCAGACACAAAAACTTTTGATATGTTGTAAAGCATTTGTATATAATAGTATAACCAATAAGTTTTGCAGTTTCTTTCATTAAAAAATGTTCAGTATTTCATAGTGAAAAATCCAGTCAAACAACTGTCCCCCGACTGCCTCCTGGGACACATACCAGTCCTGCTGTGTCCATGAGTCATCACCTATGTCATGGACACACTTCCTTGATTGACAGCTGTGAGCGCAGGGCTCCTCCCACCGTCAGCTTGTGTCCCGCTACTGTCAGTGAGGATATGCTGGGAGTTGTAGTTTTGCTAATGCTAGAGGAGTGTTACGCCGAGCGCTCCGGGTCCCCGCTCCTCCCCGGAGCGCTCGCAACATCCTCGCAATTGCAGCGCCCCGGTCAGGCCTGCTGACCGGGTACGCTGCGATACCCCTTCCAGCCGGGATGCGATTCGCGATGCGGGTGGCGCCCGCTCGCGATGCGCACCCCGGCTCCCGTACCTGACTCGCTCTCCGTCGGTCCTGTCCCGGCGCGCGCGGCCCCGCTCCTTAGGGCGCGCGCGCCGGGTCTCTGCGATTTAAAGGGCCACTGCGCCACTGATTGGCGCAGTTGGCTTAATTAGTGTATTCACATGTGCACTTCCTATATAACCTCACTTCCCCTTCCCTTCCTTGCCGGATCTTGTTGCCATTGTGCCAGTGAAAGCGTTTCCCAGTGTGTTCCTAGCCTGTGTTCCAGACCTCCTGCCGTTGCCCCTGACTACGATCCTTGCTGCCTGCCCCGACCTTCTGCTACGTCCGACCTTGCTCTTGTCTACTACCTTGTACCGCGCCTATCTTCAGCAGTCAGAGAGGTTGAGCCGTTGCTGGTGGATACGACCTGGTTGCTACCGCCGCTGCAAGACCATCCCGCTTTGCGGCGGGCTCTGGTGAAAACCAGTAGCAGCTTAGAACCGGTCCACTAGCACGGTCCACGCCAATCCCTCTCTGGCACAGAGGATCCACCTCCTGCCAGCCGAATCGTGACAAGGAGGATGTGAGCAGACAGCATACTGAGGGAGGGGGCGGAGATCTGTGCAGTGAGGCCACGCCCCCTCCCAAAATCAGTATGTTTAAAATCTCCCTATTTTGACCACCGATAACGTTCTCATTTTTCCGTATACTCGGCGGTATGAGGGCTCATTTTTTGTGCCATGACCTGTATTTTTTTTTTAGTACCACTTTTCTGTTGATTTTTTTTTTTTGATCGTTTTTTATTAATTTTTTTTTGTGATTGTGATGTGACTAAAGAGCAGACATTTTTTACTTTTTTTGATCGGATATTTACCCATGTGGCGATACCAAACCTGTTTTATAATTATTTTTTAAGCTTTTTTAAGTAAGAGTTTTAAAATTTTTATAACTTTTTTTTTTTTTTTAACTCTTTGTCTCCATAGGGGACTATCTATAGCAGCGGTCTTCAAACTGTGGCCCTCCAGCAGTTGCAAAACTACAACTCCCAGCATGCCCGGACAGCCAACGGCAGCAGTCTTCAAACTGTGGCCCTCCAGCTGTTGCAAAACTACAACTCCCAGCATGCCCGGACAGCCAACGGCTGTCCGGGCATACTGGGAATTGTAGTTTCGCTACATCCGGAGGGCCACAGTTTGAAGACCACTGATCTATAGCAATCATTAGATTGCTTATACTGTTCAGTGCTATACATAGGCATACAATACATAGGCATAGCACTGATCAGTATTATCGGCGATCTTCTGATCTGGTCTGCTGGAAGGCAGATCAGTGCAGAAGACATGGCAGAGGCAGGTGAGGGGACCTCCGGCGGCCATCTTGGCTGATCTAATCCCTACGGCCTTGCTGTGGGCGATCAGATCAGTGACTTCAAGTGCCACACTGCTGTGATATGTATTGATCACGGCATCTGAGGGGTTAATGATGCACATCAGCGCAATCCCTGATGTCCGCCATTACCGGTGGGTCCCCGGCTGCTTATTCGAGCACCGCTCCGATGCTCACGGTCATGTACAAAGACATAAATGCACGTCCTGGTGTGCGAAGCACCGCCCTACCAGGACTTACATTTACGTCCGTGGTGGTTAAAGGGTTAAGGGAATCACAGCTTGTTATACATGAGATAAGTCACAGTGGGGTGAAGCCATTCATGCACAGAATGTGGGAAATGTTTTATAAATAAATAACAGCTTGTTATACATGAGAGAAGTTATACAGGGGATAATCCATATTCATATTCAGAATGTGGGAAATGTTTCAAATGTAAATCGCATCTAGTTAGACATGAGAAAATCATTCAAGGGGGAAGTCGTATTCATGTTCAGAATTTGGGAAATGTTTTATAAAAAAATAATCACAATTTTCCAGGAGACTGGCTTGAAAAAATAATGAATCCTAAACATATAATAATATGGAGATGGGAAACGAGGCCTCGTGTAATGGAGACAAATGTTTTAATATTTATTGGGGGTTTATTACTTTATTTTGTACTGTTTATTCTTCATCTTTGGGTAAATTTCTATACATTTCTGCCGTTCCTCTTAGATTTGTCCTTCAAGCAAAAAAATTTAAATTTTGGATATGCCAGTTTTTGGTGTTTTATTTATAAACATTTGGGGTCATGTATCCAGCACGGCACATCATTGTTTAGTCAAGTTTTTGTTAATTTTTACTCTACGTTTCCTATGCTCATCAGATTTATTAACCCTTTATATTTTGTCAGCTGATGTGAACACAGTTGTACATTCTCTCTGCAGATACGGGACTGTGCCCCTGTACTTCACCCCCCCCCCCCACTGTGCCCCCGTACTTCACCCCCCCCCACTGTGCCCCCGTACTTCACCCCCCCCACTGTGCCCCCATACATCACCCCCCGACTGTGCCCCCGTACATCACCCCGACTGTGCCCCCGTACATCACCCCGACTGTGCCCCCGTACATCACCCCGACTGTGCCCCCGTACATCACCCCGACTGTGCCCCCGTACATCACCCCCAGACTGTGCCCCTCTCAAGCCTTCAGATCCAGCATCACCTGCTCCTGAGCTTCTCAGACTAACAGGCATCATCCTCCTCCTCCTCATTCTCCTTATCCTCCTCCTCATCGTCCTCCTTCTCATCATCCCCACCCCTCCTCTCAGCAAGAACTTCTGATGTGTGATTGTGGCCTCCTTTCTCCCCCTCAGCACATCCACCATGATGCCTTACAGTGTTCCCACACACAAATGCCTCCAACCTCTCCCACACACACCACAATGCCTTCTGCCCCAGAAAATACACGTAACTGCACTTTAGATGTCCAATGTGTGTTGACTTTTAACTGTGCTGTTATGTTACACCCAGGTAAATAAAACTTTGATTAAGCCCATAAAATATGTTACCCTATGAGGATCCACGCTTATGATCTTCTACACTTCCAATAGCCCAAAATACTGAGATAGTTATAAAGATTACGGCCATCCTGGTGGAAGTACACGGGGTACTTACAGGTGAGGAACACTAGCGACCTCTGTGTGGACCGCACTCCAGGGTTTTGTGCCAGTTTTACCAATTAATAGATGATTACTATATAAAAGGATTCTTGGCCTCCCAAGAGAACCTGAGGAATCAGTAATCCCCTCCTGTGTATGATCAGTAGTGACCCCCCCCCCCCCCCTCAGGTAAATCAATCATATCCGGTGACTTCACTTACATCCAATCTACTGGAATATATTAATCTTAGTCTCCAACCATCTGTAGTGGGATAATTAGAATCATTGTGAGGTCACACTGAAGCACAAGGTATATACAGGTGTGAGGTCACACTGAAGCACAAGGTATATACAGGTGTGAGGTCATTGTGAGGTCACAATGAAGCACAAGGTATATACAGGTATAAGGTCATTGTGAGGTCACACTAAAGCACAAGGTATATACAGGTATAAGGTCATTGTGAGGTCACACTAAAGCACAAGGTATATACAGGTGTGAGGTCATTGTGAGGTCACACTGAAGCACAAGGTATATACAGGTGTGAGGTCATTGTGAGGTCACACTGAAGCACAAGGTATATACAGGTGTGAGGTCATTGTGAGGTCACACTGAAGAACAAGGTATATACAGGTGTGAGGTCACACTGAAGAACAAGGTATATACAGGTGTGAGGTCACACTGAAGCACAAGGTATATACAGGTGTGAGGTCACACTGAAGCACAAGGTATATACAGGTGTAAGGTCATTGTGAGGTCACACTGAAGCACAAGGTATATACAGGTGTAAGGTCATTGTGAGGTCACACTGAAGTACAAGGTATATACAGGTGTGAGGTCATTGTGAGGTCACACTGAAGCACAAGGTATATACAGGTGTGAGGTCACACTGAAGAACAAGGTATATACAGGTGTGAGGTCACACTGAAGAACAAGGTATATACAGGTGTGAGGTCACACTGAAGCACAAGGTATATACAGGTGTGAGGTCACACTGAAGCACAAGGTATATACAGGTGTAAGATCATTGTGAGGTCACACTGAAGAACAAGGTATATACAGGTGTGAGGTCACACTGAAGCACAAGGTATATACAGGTGTGAGGTCACACTGAAGCACAAGGTATATACAGGTGTAAGGTCATTGTGAGGTCACACTGAAGTACAAGGTATATAAGCATAGAGTATATACAGGTTGGAGGGACAGCAATGGGGACCTGATTTGTGCCAAGCTTTGCAAACCTGTATATGAGGTATTAACTCTGATCCTCATTGCATGAAAAGACAAGATGGCGCATGGAGACCCGGTACTGAGATAAGACAGCACATAGAGACCCGGTACTGATACAAGATGGTGCATAGAGACCCGGTACTAATACAAGACGCCACATAGAGACCCGGTACTGAGATAAGATGGCGCATGGAGCCCCGGTACTGATACAAGATGGCGCATAGAGACCCGGTACTAATATAAGATGGTGCATAGAGACCCGGTACTAATATAAGATGGCGCATAGAGACCCGGTACTAATATAAGATGGCGCATAGAGACCTGGTACTAATATAAGATGGTGCATAGAGACCCGGTACTAATATAAGATGGTGCATAGAGACCCGGTACTAATATAAGATGGCGCATAGAGACCCGGTACTAATATAAGATGGCGCATAGAGACCTGGTACTAATATAAGATGGTGCATAGAGACCCGGTACTAATATAAGATGGCACATAGAGACCCGGTACTAATATAAGATGGCACATAGAGACCCGGTACTAATATAAGATGGCACATAGAGACCCGGTACTAATATAAGATGGCGCATAGAGATCCAGTACTGAGATAAGATGGCGCATGGAGCCCCGGTACTGATACAAGATGGCGCATAGAGACCCGGTACTAATATAAGATGGTGCATAGAGACCCGGTACTAATATAAGATGGCGCATAGAGATCCGGTACTGATATAAGATGGCGCATAGAGATCCGGTACTGATATAAGATGGCGCATAGAGACCCGGTACTAATACAAGATGGCGCATAGAGACCCGGTACTAATATAAGATGGCGCATAGAGACCCGGTACTAATATAAGATGGCGCATAGAGATCCAGTACTGAGATAAGATGGCGCATGGAGCCCCGGTACTGATACAAGATGGTGCATAGAGACCCGGTACTAATATAAGATGGCGCATAGAGACCCGGTACTAATATAAGATGGTGCATAGAGACCCGGTACTAATATAAGATGGCGCATAGAGACCCGGTACTAATATAAGATGGCGCATAGAGATCCGGTACTGATATAAGATGGCGCATAGAGACCCGGTAGTAATACAAGATGGCACATAGAGACCCGGGACTAATACAAGATGGCGCATAGAGACCCGGTACTGATACAAGACGGTGCTGAGAAGGAAGTGTCAGAAATTCAAACCAGGATCTCATTATATGTAAAAAAATTGAAAAAGAACAAAAAGGAGAAGAACCCCGTGAGGTCTGTGAGGTCCTGAACCAAATTTAGTTCCCTCATACTCTATATTCAAGTAAATATTGTGTGATACCCGGAGCAAGAGAAGGGGGAGGAGTCACACCATGTAGGGGGAGGGGCCACACATGGGCGGATTGTAATATGAGGAGATGAAGATGTTACGTTCCATTTGTCCTGATATAAAAGGTGGAGAGGAAATACAGAAGTGGCTTAGATACAGAGGGTATCACAAGGGTGTTATACACTCCACCATTGGGAAAGAGTGCACAGTCACCCCAAGAAGACGGGTGCCGCCCTAAACAACCCGCGGTCATTTCATTACAACCATTAGATCTGTGCCGGAAAAACATTGGGAAATCCTTCGGAAAGAACCGATTCTCAAGAATCTTTATAAAAACCTAAGAATCGCCATTCGAGGAGCGCAAAAACCATCAAGGGAACAGTGGGAGCACCCATTAAAAGGTGCTCGAAAAAGGTCAAAATGCAAATAAAATAAATAAAAGACTTAAAGAGAACAAGTCATCAAACCATATTTTCTAAACTAACTCCGATTATATCCCCTAACTCCTCCTAAAAAGCTGTATCCGCTGTGACTCGCCAGGCCTCGCACGCACTTCCTGAGTTTGGTCTCCTGCCAGGCCGGGGGGGGGGGGGGGAGACCAAACTGTGTGACCTGCGCAGGGAACAGGACACAGCCACCTAGTGGCCACTTTTTCAATCACATCAAAAACATATAAAGGTCGAGAATTTCAACAGCAAATAAATAGCAAAGTGTTGTTCCCCATGTTGTGGATCCAATAAAGCCCGATGAAAATTCATTGGTGAGTGCCGCCTCTTCTTATTCTACATTGTGGATGTTTTGTGGACTGCTGCTCGGCTTCATTGCACCGCGGCACTACAGTGCTATCTGAGCTGCGTCCATTTAAAGGGGCCTTTACCTAGCATTGTGATGCCCCATTTATAGGAGTGACAGTTCTTCTTCTTGTTGGACATTACACGTTTATTGCATCTTTGGACTTGAGCACCGTTGTCTTAAAGGTATGGATATGGAAAGTGATCCCCCCGTGGGGCGCACCAATGCGGGTGCTTTCTTCACATCATGTGACAGTAAGGATGAACAACAGATGTTAAACATTAGTGATGTCGTGAACATAAAATTTTCGGTTCGGGAACGGTGAACGCGGACTTCCGCAAATGTTCACGAACCGGGTGAACCGCTATTGACTTCAATGGGCAGGCGAATTTTAAAACCCACAGGGACTCTTTCTGGCCAAAATAGGGATTTAAAAGTTGTTTCAAGGGCACTAATACCTGGACTGTGGCGTGCCGGGGCGGGATCCATGGCAAAACTCCCAGGGAAAATTACATTGATGCAGAGTCTGGTTTTAATCCATAAAGGGCATAAATCACCTATTATTCCTAAATGGTTTGGAATAACGTGCTTTAGCCCCCTTTCCTTTATGCATCACATAGTTAGATCCCCCCTTTAGGCAGCACATAGATTCCCCCATATTAGGCATCACATAGTTAGATCCCCCCTTTAGGCAGCACATAGTTAGAGCCCCCCTTAAGGCAGCACATAGTTAGAGCCCCCCTTTAGGCAGCACATAGATTCCCCCATATTAGGCATCACATAGTTAGATCCCCCCTTTAGGCAGCACATAGTCAGAGCCCCCCTTTAGGCAGCACATAGTGGGATTTGAACCCAAGGCCCCAGCGCTGTAAGTCAGCAGTACGACCCTCTGAGCCCCCATGCTACCCTTACCATACACCTAATATCCACGGGTGCTAATATGGACAGAGATGTCAGCAGAGAGAAGCAGATAAATGAGGCCTGTGCACATGGAGGAAATATAAGAACAAGCGCATATCCAAGAGTCCAGAAGACTCTATAATGCCGGACGGAAAAAATCACAAAGAAATTATTTTCTAAATTAAAATTTTCATCAAATAAAGAAGCAGAGTTCTTCCCTCTCTGTATTTTACTTTTGAAAATTTAAGTTAAAAAATCACACGCAACAAACGTCCCTTGGTGTAATGGTTAATACTCTGGAAAATTCAAGTTTAAATGATCAGAAAGTCCAGAAGACTCTATAATGCAGGACGGAGAAAATCACAGAGAAATAAAAGGGTCCCTCAACAGGCACGACAGCAGGAGAGACCCCATATACACAAGGACGGATGCCGAGCTACTCATGTCCCCTTCCTCGTCCTCAGTGATGTCAGGGAAGGTATCATCTTCTTCCCCTCAGCCACGTACAACACCACGGGAACCAGATAGGTGACAAGGAGCACCTGGGATGCCTGCTGTGGTTGGTCTTCCTCCTCCTCTTCAAAGCCACATTCCTCCTCTGACTCCTCTTCCTCACAATCCTCTTCCAGCGGTGCCGCAGGTCCAGCAAGCGATGCTGATAAGGCTGTTTCTGGTGGTGATGGTGTCCACAACTCTTCACGCTCATCTACTGCCTGATCCAGCACTCTTCACAGGGCATGCTCCAGGAAGAAAACAAACGGTATGATGTCACTGATGGTGCCTTCGGTGCGACTGACCAGGTTTGTCACCTCCTCAAAAGGACGCATGAGCCTACAGGCATTGCGCATGAGCGTCCAGTAACGTGGCAAAAAAATTCCCAGCTCCGCAGATGATGTCCTAGCCCCCCGGTCATACAAATATTCGTTGACGGCTTTTTCTTGTTGGAGCAGGCGGTCGAACATTAGGAGTGTTTAATTCCAACGTGTTGGGCTGTCACAAATCAAGCGCCTCACTGGCATGATGGACAGAGATGTCAGCAGAAAGGACCAGATAAATTAGGCATGAACACATGGCTGAAAAATTTGGTATTGTCGCAGTCGCTGCTGTAGCAGCAGCCAGATACATTTCTGTTTGTTTCCAAGGCAGAAAGTGCCCTAAAACATTGCGGCTTGAACCCTAGTTGGTGGCGGATAAGTCATGCAAGTCATCCTTGGTCGCCACCTTACCCAGACGGAATGTGATTGGTCGGATTCTTCAAAAAAGAGTTGCCGCCGATGCCTCTGGGAATCCCCCAAAGAGAAATTATACGTCTTTAACCTGATTGGTCGCCGCATGGACCAGCCCAGCAGTGATTGGCTAAAAGATTTGAAAGACATCCTCCCGCCACCAGTGGCAAAGACTTGCAACCTGAACTCATACGTCCCCTCTCTGATTGGCTCACTCGACATCCCAAACAGCCAATCAGAGTTAAGCCTACCATCCCCATGCCCATGTTTGGATGACATCCCTTCACCAACTTTTTCCTATGACAGCGTAACTGTACACAGCCATGTACGGCACGCTCCTGATTGGTCGTCCCCATACCATCCAGCAGCGAGCGACCAATCAGCTTCAAGAGGCCCGTGTTCATTCAAAATCCACCGCGGCAACCCTGCACAGCGTCACCAGGTTTACCCAATGCGCAGAGTAGGTGATATACCTGTCCTGACCATGCTTTGCAGACCAGGTATCAGTGGTCAGATGGACCCTTGCCCCTACACTGTGTACCAGACCTGCCATTACTTCCTGTTGCACAATCGAGTACCGGTTGGGGATGGCCTTTTGTGCAAAGAAATTTTGTCCGGGTACCTTCCACTGCGGTGTCCCAATAGCTAAAAAAAAATGTTAGCTATTTTTTTTAATAAAAAAAACAAAAAAAAAACAAAACATTTTTTATTTTTTATAAATTTTTTAAAAGCTGAGTTCAGACAAACCAGCTGTCAGACGCCGGGCTAGGGGGTGACCTTGTGACATTGGCATCTTACGCTCAAACATATCCTTGCCAGACGTAGACGTAGAGTAGACGCTGTAGGCCTGGCACACACTTGCAGACAACTAACTGCTATTCAATTTATTACAGTCAAAATTGTATTTTTTTTTTTGTTAAATTTACACAACTGTCACACCACATATGATTTGCACTAGTGTGACAATGAGCCCAGCAGGCCCAAAAACTCCCAAGTGTGAAGTGAACTGACTGATTTTATTTCACAGCAAAAAAAACGGTCTTTTATTTTTCAAATTTACACTATGGTCGGTCACCCCAAAGATGATTTGCACTAGTGTGATAATGAGCAAAAAAGGTTGCCAGTGGAGTTCCCCTTTTAAGCAGAGGTGCCCAACCAGGGTGCCTCCAGCAGTTGCCAGACACATGGACTGAACTTATAGCCCTTTTAATACTGTAGTTAGTTGTTTGAAGGAACTTAAGTTTTACACTGGAGTACCCCTTTTAACCAGCAGTTCCCTCCCAACCAGGGTGCCTCCAGCTGTTGCAAGACACACGGACTGATATTTGAGCCCTAAAAAGGGCAGTTTTGGGTGCTGTCGTTAAAGCAGATGTTACACTAGTGCTTTAGGAGTAAACTGGACCCTGAATACACCACCTAGCAGCCACCTAGCTATCGCTTTCCCTATACAGCAGGAGCAGCTTCTCTGACCCTCCACTTCCTAAGCCTGCAGCTGAATGAGAGGAAAATGGCATCCGTGCAAGAGGTAGGAGGGTCTGGAAGGGAGGGACTGCTGCTGATTGGCTGTAATGTGTCTGCTGACTCTGACTCACAGGGTCAAAGTTTACTGCAATGTTAAAGTATAGGGGGCGGATCGAACTTTACATATGTTCGCCTGGCGATGCGAACGCGAACATGCTAAGTTCGCCGGCGAACAATTCGCGACATCTCTAGACAGAGGCTTCACGACTGCTGGGGGATTCAAAAGTGTATACCCCGTTAGCTGAGGACCCCACAAATAGATACCTTGGTCTGTTACAATCTTTACTACGTAAATATGCAGAAAGGGGCATTATTTCATTTAAAACAGCTGAGGAGCTTCTCCCGAAACACCCGAAAAACCCATAATGGTATTACTTGCCTAAGGTCCATAAGTCGCTGACCCGACCCCCGGGACGTCCAATTGTCTCGGGGATTGGGTCGGTGACGGAGGGCCTGTCTAAGTATATTGATTGGTTACTCACTTACCTGAAAGATACGGGGGGCTTTTTTAAGAGCCCTAAAAGACGTCCTTTGGCAAGAAGATTTCAGCCTTGCCTCTGTCGACGTGGAGAGCCTCTACACCCGGATCCCCCCAAAATATGGGGTCCGGGTGGTGGGGGAACTCCTCGTCGACATGGGCAAGGATCCATCTGTGGTAAACTTTATATGCGTCATTAGAATTCATTCTATCCCACAATGCATTTAGGTTCAACAATAAATGGTTCAAGCAACACTCAGGTACTGCAATGGGTACGCCCGTTGCATGTACCTTTGCAAATGTTTTCTTGGCCGCATACGAAAAATATTATATATTTTCTGGGCGGAACCGCTTTGTGAAATATATAGGCACATTATTGCGCTATATGGACAACATTTTTGTGGTCTGGAAAGGGAATGAGAATCAATTTCAAGAATTTGTTAGGTACCTCAACAAAAATGGCGACTTTGAAATTCACATACGTGTACGGGGGTACAGAAATGGAGTTTTTGGACGTGAGGGTCGAAGTTGAAGGTAATCTAATTAAAACTTCAAATTATAGAAAGGCGACTGCCACAAATTCATTCCTTCACTTCCAGAGCTCCCACCCACCCCACGTAAAATGTCCGTCTGAGAAGGATAAACAGTGGAGACAAAGCCTCTGAAACACAAGCTAATGAGTTGGGGGAGAGATTGAAGTCCAGGGGGGCTATCCCTCTAACTTAGTCCAAAAAGTTTACACCAAAGCAAGAAAACTGTCTAGAGACGATTTGTTGAAAGAAAAATACAAGAAAAACAGTAGGAAAAAGACAAAAAAGGTTTGTTCTCCATGAAACACTCAAATATGGACAATGTAGTCCAGCAAGCAAACCGTAAGCATTGGGGGCTAATTAACCCCTTAACGACCACAGACGTAAATTCACGTCCTGGTTTGGCGGGATGTACATTTACGTCCTGTGTATGACCGCGAGCATTGTTAGGGTGCTCGCGTCATACACGGCAGGTTCCGGATGCTAGCAGCAGCCGGGGACCCGCCCGTAATGGCCGACATCCGCGATCGCGCGGATGTCCACCATTAACCCCTCAGATGCCGTGATCAATACAGATCACGGCATCTGCGGCATTGCGGCACTTTGATTGGATGATCGGATTGCCCACAGCGCTGCCGCGGGGATCCGATCATCCAGCATGGCGGCCGGAGGTCCCCTCACCTTGCTCCGGTCGTCTCCCGGGGTCTTCTGCTCTGGTCTGAGATCGAGCAGACAATACAAGAAGATCACCGATAATACTGATCAGTGCTATGTCCTATACATAACACTGATCAGTATTAGTAATCAAATGATTGTTATAGATTGTCTCCTATGGGGACATAAAAAGTGTAAAAAAAAAAGTTGAAAAATGTGAAAATAAAAAGTAAAAAAAAAGTGAAAAATCCCCTCCCCCAATAAAAATGAAAATTGTCAGTTTTTCCCCATTTTACCCCAAAAAGCGTAATTTTTTTAAATAAAAAAATTTGGTATCGCCGTGTGTGTAAATGTCCGAACTATCAAAATATAATGTTAATGATCCCGTACTGTGAATGGCGTAAACGTAAAAAATTTAAAAACTCCAAAAATGCTGCTTTTTTGTCACATTTTATAAAAAAAAAAAAATTATTAATAAAAAATGATCTAAAAGTTTTATATATTAAAATGTGGTATCTAAAAAAAAGTACAGATGATGGCGCAAAAAATTAGCCCTCATACCGCCCCATATACGGAAAAATGAAAACGTTATAGGTGGTCAAAATAGGGCGATTTTTTATCACTGATTTTGAACAAAAAGTTTTAGATTTTTTTTAAGTGGTACAAAAATATAAAAGTATCTCGCCATGGGAATCATTTTAATCGTATTGACCCACAGAATAAAGAACACATGTCATTTTTACCGTAAAGTGTACAGTGTGAAAACAAAACCCTCCAAAATGTGCAAACTTTTGGTTTTCATTTAAATTTCCTCCCTAAAAAAATGTTTTTTTTGGGTTCGCCGTACATTTTATGGTAAAATGAGAGGTTTCATTAAAAAGTACAATTGGTCACACAAAAAACAAGTCCTTATATGGGTCTGTAGATGGAAATATAAAGGAGTTATGGATTTTAGAAGGCGAGGAGGAAAAAAACGAAAACGTAAAAATAAAATTGGCCTGGTCCTTAAGGTGAAAATGGGCTTGGTCATTAAGGGGTTAAAAGTGCCCCAGACTTTGGGGAGGTAGCAGTAAATAAGCCACTCTTCTCCTACAGAAGAAGTAAGACACTGGCTAATATCCTAGGCGGTAATCAATTTAGGGAGAAAACAACAACGTGTCTAGATAAAAGGTCACTAAGGGAATTACAAAGGTCAGCACTGGACCCATTGCAGATTTCATTCCGAGGCCAAATTTGTGAGAGTTGGAGGAATCGAGTGGGAAAGAAACTTTTTATAACATGTAAAAGTAAATATGTGGTGTATATGATCAGATGCCCGTGCGGATTGTTCTACATAGGGAAGACCATACGTTGCCTTTATTATAGAGTGCGCAAGCATTTTAGTTCGGTCCGCACGGGCACGGGATCTCCACGTCTGATCGAACATGTCTAAGAAGTACACGGACCTGACCCCAACGTTCTGGTGATCACAGGCCTGGAGATCGTTTATGCCCCCATAATGGGGGTGATAGAAATAAAGCTCGAGAAGAGTCAGGTGGATACTGAAAACCGATGCGATGGGTCCCCCCGGTCTGAATGATAAAACTGACATGTCAGTGTTCATGTAAGCATGCAACTTTAAAGGGGTATTCCAGGGAAAAACTTTTTTTTTTATATATCAACTGGCTCCAGAAAGTTAAACAGATTTGTAAATTACTTCTGTTAACAAATCTTAATCCTTTCAGTACTTATGAGCTGCTGAAGTTGAGTTGTTCTTTTCTGTCTAAGTGCTCTCTGATGACACGTGTCTCGGGAACCACCCAGTTTAGAAGCAAATCCCCATACAAACCTCTTCTACTCTGTGCAGTTCCCGAGACAAACAGAGATGTCAGCAGAGAGCAGTGTTGCCAGACAGAAAACAACTCAACTTCAGCAGCTGATAATTATTAAAAGGATTAAGATTTTTTAAAAGAAGTAATTTACAAATCTCTTTAACTTTCTGGAGCCAGTTGATATAAAAGAAAAAGTTTTTCCCTGGATAACCCCTTTAACCCTTGCCTACGCTTAACTAGTTTATAATTTTTAAGTGATTTGCTCCTATTATGTCCATTTACGTGTCCTTATGTCTATCTAACCTATGCCACATTAAAGAGTGTGAGGATATTAGGTGTAATACGGTAACACACTCCCTGGCCACGCCACACAGTGTTGCCGGGTGCGTAGGCGTCCCGGTGGTTGCCGAGCAATGGGGGTCGCATGTTCAGCACCTCAGTGACGCCGGCGCTGTCTCATGTGGGAGGTTTCACTTCCCGACGTGGGACGCAATGACGTAGACGGAGGCCGGATCATGTGACCCACAGGACTCGGAAACTTCCGGTATCTGCCACCGACACCCGGCATGGACGCGAGGCATGGAGTAGAAAGTGTTCTGAACCGTAACTGCAATCAACTCTCCAGGTGAGTGCCTTTCACACCTGTATATAAGTTGGGAAGGGGTAGATGGATAGAGGAGCCAGATGATGCGCTGAGGCGCGAAACATGTCGCCAGCCCTGTGAACGCACCCGCTCGTGTGTTGTTCCATGTTGTGGATCCAATAAAGCAGGATGAAAATTCATTGGTGAGTGCCGCCTCTTCTTATTCTACATTGTGGATGTTTTGCGGACTGCTGCTCGGCTTCATTGCACCGCGGCACTACAGTGCTATCTGAGCTGCGTCCATTTAAAGGGGCCCTTACCTAGCATTGTGATGCCCCATTTATAGGAGTGTCAGTTCTTCTTCTTCTTCTTGCTGGATATTACAAGTTTAGTTTGGTGACGGGTTCTCTTTAAATAAAATTAAGTCGCCAATGAAATGTACAACCTGTCCTGCAAAGAATACAGTGGCTAGAAATACAACATTGTCAGAGGAAAAATGAAAAAGCTCTGGGGGAAGATTTATCAAAGCCTGTCCAGATAGCAACCAATCAGATCGCTTCTTTCATTTTTCAGAGGCCTTTTCAAAAATCAAAGTAGTGATCTGATTGGTTGCTATGGGCAACTGGGCAACTTTTCCTCTGGACAGGTTTTGATAAATCTCCCCCCTGGGTCTTTGTTCACACGTTTATCATTCCCAAGAAGAATTCTGCTGAAATATTTCACTTTGAAATTCTGCAAATTTTAGTGCACAATGACCCTGATTTACTATTGTAAACCCGAAGTATCCTGTGCATTCCACTAGGATTGAAAGAAAACAAAAACAGACTTACTCTCCATTTTACTGGGAAAACCCGAAAAGGGGGCGTGGTCATAATGGGAAGTGGGCGTGGTCCAAGAAAAGGAGGCGTGTCCTTTCACAAAAAAACAACATATTTACTAAGGTTTCCACAGAAAATGTGGTGGATTGGAGCTGAGGAAAAACCAACAGATCAGAGCGGTGTAAAAAAAAAGCAAAATGTAGGGAAAGTGGAAAATGTAGGGAAAGTGGAAAATATGTAGGGAAAGAGGAAAATGTAGGGAAAGTGGAAAAATTTAGGGAAAGAGGAAAATGTAGGGAAAGTGGAAAATATGTAGGGAAAGTGGAAGATGTAGGGAAAGTGGAAAAAATTTAGGGAAAGAGGAAAATGTAGGGAAAGTGGAAAAAATTTAGGGAAAGAGGAAAATGTAGGGAAAGTGGAAGATGTAGGGAAAGTGGAGAATGTAGGGAAAGTGGAAAATGTAGGGAAAGTGGAAAATGTAGGGAAAGTGGAAAATGTAGGGAAAGTGGAAAATGTAGGGAAAGTGGAAAATATGTAGGGAAAGAGGAAAATGTAGGGAAAGTGGAAAATATGTAGGGAAAGTGGAAGATGTAGGGAAAGTGGAAAAAATTTAGGGAAAGAGGAAAATGTAGGGAAAGTGGAAAATATGTAGGGAAAGTGGAAAATGTAGGGAAAGTGGAAAATGTGTAGGGAAAGTGGAAGATGTAGGGAAAGTGGAAGATGTAGGGAAAGTGGAAAATATGTAGGGACAGTGGAAGATGTAGGGAAAGTGGAAAATGTAGGGAAAGTGGAAAATGTAGGGAAAGTGGAAGATGTAGGGAAAGTGGAAAATGTAGGGAAAGTGGAAAATGTAGGGAAAGTGGAAAATGTAGGGAAAGTGGAAGATGTAGGGAAAGTGGAAAGTGTAGGGAAAGTGGAAAGTGTAGGGAAAGCGGAAAGTGTAGGGAAAGTGGAAAGTGTAGGGAAAGCGGAAGATGTAGGGAAAGCGGAAGATGTAGGGAAAGCGGAAAGTGTACGGAAAGCGGAAGATGTAGGGAAAGTGGAAAATATGTAGGGAAAGTGGAAGATGTAGGGAAAGTGGAGAATGTAGGGAAAGTGGAGAATGTAGGGAAAGTGGAAAATATGTAGGGAAAGTGGAAGATGTAGGGAAAGTGGAAAATGTAGGGAAAGTGGAAAATATGTAGCGAAAGTGGAAGATGTAGGGAAAGTGGAAAATGTAGGGAAAGCGGAAAATGAAGGGAAAGCGGAAAATATGTAGGGCAAGTGGAAAATGTAGGGCAAGTGGAAAATGTAGGGAAAGTGGAAGATGTAGGGAAAGTGGAAAATATGTAGGGCAAGTGGAAAATATGTAGGGCAAGTGGAAAATGTAGGGAAAGTGGAGAATGTACGGAAAGTGGAGAATGTAGGGAAAGTGGAAGATGTAGAAAAACTGGAAAATGTAGGGAAAGTGGAGAATGTAGGGAAAGTGTAAAGTGTAGGGAAAGTGTAAAGTGTAGGGAAAGTGTAAAGTGTAGGGAAAGTGTAAAGTGTAGGGAAAGTGTAAAGTGTAGGGAAAGTGTAAAGTGTAGGGAAAGTGGAAGATGTAGGGAAAGTGGAGAATGTAGGGAAAGTGGAAGATGTAGGGAAAGTGGAGAATGTAGGGAAAGTGTAAAGTGTAGGGAAAGTGGAAAGTGGAAGATGTAGGGAAAGGGGAAGATGTAGGGAAACCTTAGTAAATACCGTGGAAAATAAATTGTAGGGAATTGAAACCCAGAAAGAAAACCTACACAACACTATAGTAAATCAGGGCCATAAGCTTCGATGGGGATTCCACGGTCTCATTCACACGGCGGAAATTTTACATTCCAGATTCTGCAAAAATCTTTATGGAATTCCATTCAGAGCGCAATTGCTGGAAGTCTGAACAGGATTTGAGCAGAAATTCCGCTGTTTGAACATTGTTACGCCGAGCGCTCCGGGTCCCTGCTCCTCCCCGGAGCGCTCACGGCGTCTCTCTCCCTGCAGCGCCCCGGTCGGTCCCGCTGACCGGGAGCGCTGCACTGTCATGGCCGTCGGGGATGCGATTCGCACAGCGGGACGCGCCCGCTCGCGAATCGCATCCCAAGTCACTTACCTGTCCCGGTCCCCTGCTGTCATGTGCTGGCGCGCGCGGCTCCGCTCTCTAGGGCGCTCTCTGAGACTTAAAGGGCCAGTGCTCCAATGATTGGTGCCTGGCCCAATTAGCTTAATTGGCTCCCACCTGCTCCCAGACTATATCACATCACTGCCCCTGCACTCCCTTGCCGGATCTTGTTGCCTTGTGCCAGTGAAAGCGTTTAGTGTTGTCCAAAGCCTGTGTTACCTGAACTCCTGCTATCCACCTTGACTACGAACCTTGCCGCCTGCCCCGACCTTCTGCTACGTCTGACCTTGCCTCTGCCTAGTCCTTCTGTCCCACGCCTTCTCAGCAGTCAGCGAGGTTGAGCCGTTGCTAGTGGATACGACCTGGTTGCTACTGCCGCAGCAAGACCATCCCGCTTTGCGGCGGGCTCTGGTGAACACCAGTAGCCTCTTAGAACCGGTCCACCAGCACGGTCCACGCCAATCCCTCGCTGACACAGAGGATCCACTACCTGTAAGCCGAATCGTGACAGTAGATCCGGCCATGGATCCCGCTGAGGTGCCGCTGCCAAGTCTCGCTGACCTCACCACGGTGGTCGCTCAGCAATCGCAGCAAATTGCCCAACAAGGACAGCAGCTGTCGCAGTTGACCGCCACGTTACAGCAACTTCTGCCTCTGCTACAGCAGGAACCATCTCCTCCGCCAGCTCCTGCACCTCCTCCGCAGCGAGTGGCCGCTCCTAGCCTCCGCTTGTCCCTGCTGGACAAATTTGATGGGGACTCTAGACTCTGCCGTGGATTTCTGTCTCAATGTTCCCTGCATATGGAGATGTTGTCGGACTTGTTTCCTACAGAACGGTCTAAGGTGGCGTTTGTAGTAAGCCTTCTTTCAGGAAAGGCCTTGTCTTGGGCTACACCGCTCTGGGACCGCAATGATCCTGCCACAGCCACAGTCCAGTCCTTCTTCGCTGAAGTCCGTAGTGTCTTCGAGGAACCAGCCCGAGCTTCTTCTGCCGAGACTGCCCTGCTGAACCTGGTCCAGGGTAATTCTTCAGTGGGCGAGTACGCCATCCAATTTCGTACTCTTGCTTCCGAATTATCATGGAATAACGAGGCTCTCTGCGCGACCTTTAAAAAAGGCCTATCCAGTCGCATCAAGGATGTGCTGGCCGCACGAGAGATTCCTGCCAACCTGCAAGAACTTATCCATTTGGCCACCCGCATTGACATGCGTTTTTCTGAGAGACATCAGGAGCTCCGCCAGGAAAAAGACTTAGATCTCTGGGCACCTCTCCCACAGCATCCTTTGCAATCTACGCCTGGGCCTCCCGCCGAGGAGGCCATGCAAGTGGATCGGTCTCGCCTGACCCAGGAAGAGAGGAATCGCCGTAGGGAAGAAAATCTTTGTCTGTACTGTGCCAGTACCGAGCATTTCTTGGTGGATTGCCCTATTCGTCCTCCACGTCTGGGAAACGCTCGCACGCACCCAGCTCACGTGGGTGTGGCGTCTCTTGGTTCAAAGTCTGCTTCTCCACGTCTCACGGTGCCCGTGCGGATTTCTCCTTCAGCCAATTCCTCCCTCTCAGCCGTGGCCTGCTTGGACTCTGGTGCCTCTGGGAATTTTATTTTGGAGTCTTTGGTGAATAAATTCTGCATCCCGGTGACTCGTCTCGTCAAGCCGCTCTACATTTCTGCGGTCAACGGAGTTAGATTGGATTGCACCGTGCGTTACAGCACAAAACCCCTCTTAATGTGCATTGGACCCCACCACGAAAGGATTGAATTTTTCGTCCTCCCCAACTGCACCTCTGAGGTCCTCCTCGGTCTGCCATGGCTCCGGCTTCATTCTCCCACCCTTGACTGGACCACCGGGGAGATCAAGAACTGGGACTCTGCTTGCCACAAGAAATGCCTCTCCCCCCCTCCCAGTCCCGTCAGGCAAGCCTCAGTGCCTCCTCATGGCCCCCGTCCTGGTGTCACCCTGCCCCGTGCCAAGCTTCACCCTCTGCCCTCCCTCCCCATTCCCACTCCTGCTGTACTGCCTGCCGTTGAGGAAACCCTCCATTCTTTCCCGGTGTCCTCGTCCCAGGTAAAGCAGTTGTCGGACAAAAAAAGGGGGAGACCTAAGGGGGGGGTACTGTTACGCCGAGCGCTCCAGGTCCCTGCTCCTCCCCGGAGCGCTCACGGCATCTCTCTCCCTGCAGCGCCCCGGTCGGTCCCGCTGACCGGGAGCGCTGCACTGATATGGCCGTCGGGGATGCGATTCGCACAGCGGGACGCGCCTGCTCGCGAATCGCATCCCAAGTCACTTACCCGTCCCGGTCCCCTGCTGTCATGTGCTGGCGCCCGTGGCTCTGCTCTCTAGGGCGCGCGCGCGCCAGCTCTCTGAGACTTAAAGGGCCAGTGCACCAATGATTGGTGCCTGGTCCAATTAGCTTAATTGGCTTCCACCTGCTCCCTGGCTATATCTGCTCACTGCCCCTGCACTCCCTTGCCGGATCTTGTTGCCTTGTGCCAGTGAAAGCGTTTAGTGTTGTCCAAAGCCTGTGTTACCTGAACTCCTGCTATCCATCTTGACTACGAACCTTGCCGCCTGCCCCGACCTTCTGCTACGTCTGACCTTGCCTCTGCCTAGTCCTTCTGTCCCACGCCTTCTCAGCAGTCAGCGAGGTTGAGCCGTTGCTAGTGGATACGACCTGGTTGCTACTGCCGCAGCAAGACCATCCCGCTTTGCGGCGGGCTCTGGTGAACACCAGTAGCCTCTTAGAACCGGTCCACCAGCACGGTCCACGCCAATCCCTCGCTGACACAGAGGATCCACTACCTGTAAGCCGAATCGTGACAAACATAAAGGTGAGGAGGAAGAAAACATGAGCCAGAAATCAAATCTCTATTAGATCACATAGGGCCCATATTAGCCAGAACAGGATATGAAGTTAAGATTTGAGGTCGGGATATGAGGACGAGATAAGGAAGGAATATGAGGTCGAAATATGATGAAGGGATATAAGGACGGGATAAAAGGACGAGATATGAGGACTGGATATGAGAACGGGATATGAGGACTGGATATGAGGACGAGATTGGAGGATGGGATATGAGGACAAGATATGAGGATGAGGACGGAATATGAGGACGGAATATGAGGACAAGATATGAGGACGGGATAGGAGGATGGGATATGAGGACAAGATATGAGGATGAGGACAGGATATGAGGACTGGATATGAGAACGAGATAGGAGGATGGGATATGAGGACAAGATATGAGGATGAGGACAGGATATGAGGACTGGATATGAGGACGAGATAGGAGGACGAGATATGAGGATGGGGACAGGATATGAGGACGAGATAGGAGGATGGGGTATGAGGATGAGGACAGGATATGAGGCCTGAATATGAGGACGAGATATGAGGATGAGATATGAGGATGAGGACGGGATATGAGGACGAGATATGAGGACGGGATATGAGAACTGGATATGAGGACGAGATAGGAGGATGGGATATGAGGCCTGAATATGAGGACGAGATAGGAGGATGAGGATGGGATATGAGGACTGGATATGAGGACGAGATATGAGGACGAGATATGAGGATGGGATATGAGGACGAGATATGAGTATGAGGACGGGATATGAGGACGAGATATGAGGATGAGGACGGGATATGAGGACGAGATAGGAGGATGGGATATGAGGAAGAGATATGAGGATGAGGACGGGATATGAGGACGAGATATGAGGACGGGATATTAGGACGAGATAGGAGGATGAGATATGAGGCCTGAATATGAGGACGAGATATGAGGATGAGGATGGGATATGAGGACTGGATATGAGGACGAGATAGGAGGATGGGATATGAGGACGGGATATGAGGACAAGAAAACTAAGGAATATGAGGTCGAAATATGATGAAGGGATATAAGGACGAGATATTAGGACAGGATATGAGGTCAGGATATGAGGACAAGATATGAGGATAAGATATGAGATCAGGATATGAGGACAAGATATGAGGATGGGATAAGAGGACTGGATATGAGGACGGGATATGAGGCTAAGATATGAGGATGAGGACGGGATATGAGAACTGGATGAGGACGGGATATGAGGCTGAGATATGAGGACAGGATATGAGGACGAGATATGAGGACAGGATATGAGGTCGGGATACGAGGTCGGGATAGGAGGATGGGATATGAGGTTGAGATCTGAGGATGGGATGTGAGGTCGGGGATATGAGGACTGGAAATGAGGATGAGATATGAGGACGGCATATGAGGTCGGGGATATGAGGACTGGATATGAGGATGAGATAGGAGGTCGGGATAGGAGGACACGATATGAGGACAGTATAAAATGACAGGATGTGAGGTCGGGATATGAGGACGGTGCATGATGACAGGATATGAGGTCGGGATATGAGGATGAAATATGAGGTCGGGATATGAGGTTGAGATATGAGGTCGAGTTATGATGAAGGGATATGTGGTCGTGATATGAGGATGAGATATGAGGATGAGATATGGAGGACGATATATGAAGTTGGGAAATAAAGGACAAGATATGAGGACAGTATAAAATGACAGGATGTGAGGTTGGGATATGAGGACAGTGCATGATGACAGGATATGAGGACGGGATATGATCTGAGGTCTGGATATGAGGTCTGGATATGAGATCGGGATATGAGGAGGAGATAGGAGGACGGGATATGAGGATGAGATATGAGGACGGGATATGAAGTCTGGTTATGAGGAAGGGATATGAGGTCGAGATGAGCTCCTATTGTTTTCTCTATCTACAGGGGAGGCTGAGCTTCTATTGTCTTCTCTATCTACAGAGGAGGCTGAGCTCCTATTGTCTTTATCTACAGGGGAGGCTGAGCTTCTATTGTCTTCTCTATCTACAGAGGAGGCTAAGCTCCTATTGTCTTTTCTATCTACAGAGGAACTGAGCTCCTATTGTCTTTTCTATCTACAGAGGAGGCGGAGCTCCTATTGTCTTTTCTATCTACAGAGGAGGCTGAGCTCCTATTGTCTTTTCTATCTACAGAGGAGGCTGAGCTCCTATTGTCTTTTCTATCTACAGAGGAGGCTGAGCTCCTATTGTCTTTTCTATCTACAGAGGAGGCTGAGCTCCTATTGTCTTTTCTATCTAGAGGAGGCTGAGCTCCTATTGTCTTTTCTATCTACAGGTGAGGGTAAGCTCCTATTGTCTTTTCTATCTACAGGTGAGGCTGAGCTATTGTCTTTTCTATCTACAGGGGAGGCTGAGCTCCTATTGTCTTCTTTATCTACAGGGGAGGCTGAGCTCCTATTGTCTTCTTTATCTACAGGTGAGGCTGAGCTCCTATTGTCTTTTCTATCTACAGAGGAGGCTGAGCTCCTATTGTCTTTTCTATCTACAGAGGATGATGAGCTCCCATTGTCTTTTCTATCTACAGGGGAGGATGAGCTATTGTCTTTTCTATCTACAGGGGAGGCTGAGCTCCTATTGTCTTCTTTATCTACAGGTGAGGCTGAGCTCCTATTGTCTTCTCTATCTACTGGAGAGGCTGAGTTAAACAATAAGTAACTTTGTGATGACACATTTCCTCTAACGTTTTCTCCCTGCACTGAGGAGGTTTACTCATTAGCACAACTCTTTGTGTTATTAGTTTAGTATTTTCGTGTTTGTCGACAATTGTGACATAAAGAAAAATCAGATCAAATTGTATTAATAAAGAATACAGAAATTCTGGGAATTCCAAGGGGTTCATTTATTTAACGGCAAATGTTTTTTACAAGTTAAAGGGATTCTCTGCCCACAGACATCTTATCCCCTATTCAAAAGAATAGGGGAAAAGATGTCTGATTACGGGGGTCCCAGAGCTGGGGCCCCCCACGACCTCTGTGAAAGCGCCCACAGTGGCCCTGATTTACTATTGTCAACCCGACTCTTTTTCTCAGGTTGTGCGACCAAATTTGTGTCACGTAGCCCATGCGATACTTTGTGCGACACAATTTCCTGCCAAAAGATATAATCACTCAGAGTGCTTTTTAAACCTGTCAAAATGGGCGTGGTTATTCCAAAAAGGGGCGTGTTCCCGACAAAAAGAAAAAACACTCCGAGTATGATGAAAAACTCACAGGAATAGCTCTGAGCTGTCTGGAAATTACTAAAAACCGAGTAAATCCTACCCCCATCATGGAACAGGGTCTGCTCCATGTTGGGGTAGTAGTACAGGGGCTGAGGGATTGATCGCAACGTGTTTCACTTCTTAGACCCGATCCAATCAGAAGTTATTAAGCAGGGGAGCGGGTGGCAAGCTGCACTCCTCTGCAATGTATTTTACTTTCATTTTTAAATTCCCCTCCGGGAGCCCTGAATGGCCGGTACTGAGGAGCCATTCAGGGATCCCGACAGGGTTTTCAAATAGAAGCGCTGCGGTAGGGAAAGATATATAGAATCGCTGGGGGGGGGGAAATATGTCTTGCCCCCTGCTGCGCTATATGTCTTGTCCACCGCAGAGCATGTATATATATATATTCCCCCCACGCTATCATATACTCACCATAGCGCATGTATATATATATATATCTATTTTGTGGTAAGGTGGCAAGGAAAGGGTGTATTTCCTTAGCTCACCCTGGAGAATCTCTCACCTGCTGCTCACCAGTTGGTAGTCAGGGCATGCTGAGAGTTATAGTCAGCAACCAGACGGTCTAGGATTTTATTTTGTTCCTGTTTATGTTTTGTTTTACCTGCAACCTGTGTAAATAAAGCTGGCGAGGAGCCAGACTTATATCCTGAACTGTTGTCTGGTGAGTTATTATGAGGAACGTGTCCCATGGCGAGTGATCAGGATGATCCGAGAGCTAATCCCCGAGACGGTTTGTCACATTTGGTGGAGGATGCGGGCATCACGTTGCCAAGGGCAACCAACGGCCGAGTTGGAGATGAGCCGTTGCTAGGAGCAACCCCCTGCAAGATTGGAAGTCGGATGAGCCCAGCAGAGGAGTTCAAGCACAGGATGGTGTCTGTGGGGAAACGTTGTTAGGTGCAACGGATTGAGTTTTTTTTCTCGAAAAGGGGCGACATCGGCAGGCCATTGCTGGGGGCAACCAGCGTGGGCCAAAACCGGTGGTCGCCAGCATGAAGCTGAGGTCCTGTGAGTTGTTGGTGGGCAGAATCCCACTGTGGGTGGACTTGGATGGACACAAGACTATGTCTCGGAAAAGGCCGGAAGTAGTTCAGTGCGTGAAGTCCCGACCGGAGACTGGTAAGATATTCAAGTTATTTTTAAAAAACCTCTTTTGGGACAGTGAACCATGTGTTGGAGGTTGTTACGGGACTTATGAGGAAAATTGTTCAGGGAAGAGACTTTCCATACTTTTGAGAGTTGTGGGAGGCAGAGTGCGTGCCAGAAATTTTGCACCCAAGGGTTCCGGAAGTGGTAAAGACTGAGGTGACTTTGCAGAACTGTGTGAATGGCGTCATAAAATGTGAACCCATGCAGGAAAATAAGGTTTTTCTTGAAACACTTATGCGAATGTGTTCAGATGTAAAAAGTTCTATTCCCCCCTCTAGCAGGACAAAAGAAAAGCGGTGTGAGCTGGAAATAGAAGGTATAAAGATGATGGTTTTGGTAGATCCTAAATGTGTAATAAGTCTGGTAAAGACCAGCGGCAGAAAGCCGGACCCCGTTGTGGTGTCTATGCAAGCCGGACCCCGTTGTGGTGTCTATGCAAGCCTGACCCCGTTGTGGTGTCTATGCAAGCCGGACCCCGTTGTGGTGTCTATGCAAGCCAGACCCCGTTGTGGTGTCTATGCAAGCCGGACCCCGTTGTGGTGTCTATGCAAGCCGGACCCCGTTGTGGTGTCTATACAAGCCGGACCCCGTTGTGGTGTCTATACAAGCCGGACCCCATTGTGGTGTCTATACAAGCCGGACCCCATTGTGGTGTCTATGCAGGCCGGTATTTGGGGTTATAAAACGGTTGATGTATGTATTACTTCTCTCTATGGTACTACAGTTCACAAGGTGGCAATAGATCCTTCCATGGAGTATGAAGTAGTACTGGGGACGGATTTTCCGTTGTTCAGACAGTTGTGGGAAGATAGTCAGATGACTAGAGCAGGCACACCTGATAGGCCCACAACACTTAACTTGCACTATACAGCAGGGGAAAGTAACTCAGCAGAGGCTGAGGACAGGGAGTGTAAGCAAATCCTAGGTCTATGTCAGGTGGGAGTGTGCCAGACTTCTAGGGGAGCTGAAGAGCACTCCACAAGGGAAGCTACGAAGATGGCTGTGGAAAAAACGAAACTCCGGAAGAGAGTACCGGTGGAGCTGGGGGCTGCGCTTATTGTCACAGTCCTAAGTGAAGGAGATGTGGCGTCTGGACCAGAGAGAGGTCCTAACCAGAAAGGTCGAACCACTGAACCAGATAATGTTGCAGACTCAGGAGCCCCAGTTGTCAGGCCGAAGAGACTGTGACAAGACAAAAGAAAAGTCTGGTCAAGGAGCCGAGCGACAGAGGAACTGTTCGGGAATCACCTGGATTGGCTGGTGTCAAGAGCCATTGAAGTTGTTGCTAGGGGCAACAAACTTACCATCAAGGGATTGCCGCAATCCGACGGGAGTGTTTAGTGAGAGTCTCCAGAGTTGCCAATGTGGTGGGAGAGGAAGAGTGCCAGGTGTCGGTGGCACCTCATGACGATAATGACGAGGCACAAGTGGCAGCAACCCTGAAAAAGGGGGAGATTCATCTAGAGATGGAGAAGAGCTGGGTCGAGAGTCTGACAGAGGACCAGAGGAGGTCGCAAGGTCTAACAGTGAGAGTGGGGTGACCGCTGTGAGAAAAAAGTCTCTGAAACGACAGGCTAACCTTGAGAAGAAACTGGGGCAGATCCAGAATCTGGAAGAAACCCTGCAGATGGTTTCTGTGAACTTGATGGAAAAAGAAGTAGTAGTACAGCGCTTGACAGAGGAGAGGGACAAGGTGCTGGCGGACTTCCAGAACGAGCAGGAAGAGAAGCGTCAGCTGGAAAAAGTCACGGAGCAGTACAAAAGTGACATGGTAGCTCTCCAAGATGAAATGGCCCGCTCCCAGAATCTGGTGACCTGCCAGAAGAATAAAGTGGAGAGTCTGGCCAAGCAGGTTACCTTTCTGACGGAAGAAGTGGGTCTTCTACATAGTGCATATCATACTCTACGGTGTGACTACAAGGCTAGGCTGGTTGCCATAGAGGTTCTGGAGGGAGAGAAAGTGTTGTTAGTGCACAATGTGCAGAGCCTGGAAGCACAGAACGAAATGCGCAGAAGGTCCCATGTAGCTGCCTTGATTTTGCTGGGAGCGCAACTCTACGAGCAGGTGACTGTGCTGGTGGAAAATGAACAGGTGAGGAAACAATTGCTGTCTTTGGAAAATTACTGTCAGGGACTTGACAGAGTTACTTTACAGTGAGAGGATGAAGTCCACTAAGTTCCAGTGTAAGCAGCGGAAATATGATGGAATTGGCTCAAGAAAGGCTTCTGGGGCAGAAGTTACAGGATACAGTTATGCATCGGGCCTTGCTGGAGGCACACAGCCGGAGCTGTAAGGGGAGACATCGGGCCTTGCTGGTGGCACACAGCCGGAGCTGTAAGGGGAGACATCGGGCCTTGCTGGAGGCACACAGCCGGAGCTGTAAGGGGAGACATCGGGCCTTGCTGGAGGCACACAGCCGGAGCTGTAAGGGGAGACATCGGGCTTTGCTGGAGGCACACAGCCGGAGCTGTAAGGGGAGACATCGGGCCTTGCTGGAGGCACACAGCCGGAGCTGTAAGGGGAGACATCGGGCCTTGCTGGAGGCACACAGCCGGAGCTGTAAGGGGGAGACATCGGGCCTTGCTGGAGGCACACAGCCGGAGCTGTAAGGGGAGACATCGGGCCTTGCTGGTGGCACACAGCCGGAGCTGTAAGGGGAGACATCGGGCATTGCTGGAGGCACACAGCCGGAGCTGTAAGGGGAGACATCGGGCCTTGCTGGAGGCACACAGCCGGAGCTGTAAGGGGAGACATCGGGCCTTGCTGGAGGCACACAGCCGGAGCTGTAAGGGGAGACATCGGGCCTTGCTGGAGGCACACAGCCAGAGCTGTAAGGGGAGACATCGGGCCTTGCTGGAGGCACACAGCCGGAGCTGTAAGGGGAGACATCGGGCCTTGCTGGAGGCACACAGCCAGCGCTGTAAGGGGAGACATCGGGCTTTGCTGGAGGCACACAGCCGGAGCTGTAAGGGGAGACATCGGGCCTTGCTGGAGGCACACAGCCGGAGCTGTAAGGGGAGACATCGGGCTTTGGATGAGGCACACAGCCGGAGCTGTAAGGGGAGACATCGGGACTTGCTGGAGGCACACAGCCGGAGCTGTAAGGGGAGACATCGGGCCTTGCTGGAGGCACACAGCCAGAGCTGTGAGTGACCCAAGTAACAGTGGGTACTGTGGATAAATCAGGTTGCAGGTGGCACAGGTTTTAACTGGATGAGGGAAGCTCACCAGTTAGTAGTCAGGGCATGATGATATGTTTAGTCAGTGACCAGACGGTCTAGGACTTTATTTTGTTTTACCTGCAACCTGTGGAAATAAAGCTGCGAGGAGCCCGACTTGTATGAGGAACTGTGGTCTGTGGTGTTATTGTGAGGAACGTGTCCTGTGGCAAGTGACCAGGACGATCCCAGAGCTAATCCCCAAGACGATTAGTCACAATATTCATATTCCCCCTGCAGCACGTGTATATATGACATATATTCCCCCCGTGCTATCATATGCTCCCTGCATTGCATGTGTGTGTATATATATATATATATATATATATATATATATATATATATATATGCCCCCCGCAGTGCAATCATAAGCTCCCGGCAGCGCTATGAATGACAAGCATTCTATTAGCAGCGCATCGGGCAGCCGGCTTCCCAGCCAGATGCGCAGCTAATAAAATACTTGTCATTCATAGCGCTGCCGGGAGCTTATGATTGCACTGCGGGGGGCATATATATATATATATATATATATATATATATACACATACACACACACACACACACTGCGGGGGGATTGAATGTATATATATATATATATACCCATATACACACATGCGCTGCGGGGGACATGATAGCGCGGGGGTATGTATATATGCGCTGTGGTGGGTATATGATAGCGATGCGATGGACAAGACGTATAGTGCAGCAGGGGGAAAGATATATAGAAGCTATGGGGGGCCAGACATATACCCCCCCCAGCGATTCTATATATCTTTCCCCACTGCAGCGCTTCTATTTGAAAACCCCGCCGGGAGCCCTGAATGGCTCCTCAGTACCGGCCATTCAAGGCTCCCGGAGGGGAATTTAAAAATAAAAGTACACTGTATATGGCTGGGGAGGAGCGTGCCGCCCGCTCCCCTGCTTAATAACTTTGTGCGATACAAAAAAAAAAACAGATAAGGGCGACAGAAAACTTCCATGCGAAAGAAAAAAAAATAGAGACGGGCGACAGATTAGTAAATCAAGGAGAAAAATCCTCGGAGTAAACCAGAAATCACTCCTAGATAAACACTCCATTCTTAGTAAATCAGGGCCAGTATGTTTAAAACCCTGGGTTTGTCTATCTCATAAAACCTTTTCAAACATTCAACATGAAAATGGCTTCCTCTGTGTGAATGCGCTGATGATCACTAAGTTTCACTTTGGTAAGAAAACATTTCCCGCACTTTAAACATGAATATTTCTTCTCTCTTGTGTGAATTAGCTGATGTTTAAGAAGAGTTGACTTCTGGCTAAAACATTTCCCACATTCAAGTCATGAAAATGGTTTCTCTCCTGTGTGAGTCCTCTTATGTTCAACCAGAGCTGATTTCCTTGAAAAACCTTTACCACATTCTGAACATGAATACGACTTCTCTCCTGTGTGATTTTTCTTATGATCTTTGAGTCTGGTTTCAGAAAGAAAACATTTCCCACATTCTGAACATGAATATGGCTTCTCCCCTGTGTGAGTTCTCTCATGTGAATCAAGATTTGACTTCTTTAAAAAACGTTTCCCACATTTTAAACATGCGTATGGCTTCTCCCTTTTGTGACTTCTCTCATGTCTGACAAGGTGTGATTTATCTGTGAAACATTTGCCACATTCTAAACACGAGAATGGCTTCTCCCCTGTGTGAATTCGCTCATGTATAACAAGATGGGATTTAACTGTAAAACATTTTCCACATTCTAAACATGAATACGGCTTCTCTCCTGTGTGAATTCTCTCATGTGACATAAGATGCGGTTTCTGTATAAAACATTTCCCACATTCTGAGCATGAATATGGCTTCTCTCCTGTGTGACTTCTCTCATGTGACACAAGTTGTGATTTCTGGGTAAAACATTTCCCACATTCTGAACATGAAAAGGGCTTCTCTCCTGTGTGACTTCTCGCATGTCTAACAAGATGTGATATCTGTATAAAACATTTTCCACATTCTGAACATGAATATGGCTTCTCCCCTGTGTGACTTCTCTCATGAGTAATAAGATCTGACTTATTTATAAAACATTTTCCGCATTCTGTACATGAATATGGCTTCTTTCCTGTGTGAATTCTCTCATGGGTAACAAGATTTGATTTTTGAGAAAAACATTTCCCACATACTGAACATGCATATGGCTTCTCTCCTGTGTGACTTCTCTTATGTGCAAGAAGCTGTGATTTATACATAAAACATTTCCCACATTCTGAACATAAATATGCCTTCTCTCCTGTGTAATTTAGATCTGATCTTTTTGTTAACTCTTTTCCATATTCATCACATTGAATCCATTCGCCCTCTTTCTGATCTGGACTTGTCTGTGATTGGTCAGCATAAGGTTCCTGATGATCAGGAGGATTATTATCTGATAGATCTGGATGGACATTAGTTGTAAGGAGGTCTTCTCCTGAGGTGCGCTCCATGATCTCTCCATCTTCTCCTGAGGGGCGCTCCATGATCTCTCCATCTTGTCCTGAGGAGCGCTCCATGATCTCTCCATCTTGTCCTGAGCAGCGCTCCATGATCTCTCCATCTTCTCCTGAGGAGCGCTCCATGATCTCTCCATCTTGTCCTGAGGAGCGCTCCATGATCTCTCCATCTTCTCCTAATAATATGACATTTCCCTCAGAATACATCCTTGGACATTCTGTAAGGGAAAAGAATAATTTTGAGATCACTGGGGCCTGAAGAGTTAATGTAATGTAGATCTAAGGTGGAGCCTCCCCTGAAGAAACCTCTGAATTACCTCTGTAATATATTATTAAATACCTGGGGTAACACCTCCTGGCATTATTACATACCTGGGGTAACACCTACTGGCATTATTACATACCTGAGATAACACCTCCTGGAATTATTACATACCTGGGGTAACACCTCCTGGCATTATTACATACCTGAGGTAACACCTACTGGCATTATTACATATCTGGGGTAACACCTCCTGGCATTATTACATACCTGGGGTAACACCTCCTGGAATTATTACATACCTGGGATAACACCTCCTGGAATTTCCTCCTTCACTTCCCTCATACACGGGTGATGGCCGCTCATCCTCTCTTCTTCATCCTCCACTTTATTATTAGTCAGATCTCCCCCCTGATGTGACATATAGAACAATTCACTACAATACAGCAGACAAGAGGAGCAACAGAGACCCCCAAATCTATGACTGCAGGACCCCCCTATAGAGATATAGGATCAGACTCATCTACCTGATGCTTCTCTGGGACATTTCCCTCTGGACAGTCCTGGGAATACAGAGGGCGGGGACACCTCTCGGGTGGATTTCTATCCATGACTCCCTCTGTAGGGAACACACAGGGAATGAATACATCACCACCTGTATATTCATCTGTAGGGAACACATAGTTACAGATAATATTATTTCCATTTGACGATCAGATAATGGACCTTGAAGACCCTCAGAACAAGTGTCTCTTTACCAACCAATAAAAGTCTCCCCCTCCTTACGCTGCTGATTGGTCCAGAAATCTGTCTCATCTTTGATTTCAATCTTAATCTCCATCAGATTTTCCGCCTAAACAAGAAAAAAAAAAAAAAAAAAAAAAATTATCTTAGGTTCAGTCACTTTACGGTCATATTTTTGGGGACAGTTTAGCCTCATCTACCTGATGCTTCTCTGGGAGATTTCCCTCTGGACGGTTCTGGGAATACAGAGGACGGGGACACCTCTCGGGTGGATTTCTATCAAGGAATCCAACTGTAGGGAACACACAGGGAATGAATACATCACCTCCTATATATTCATCTTTAGGGAACACACAGGGACTGAATACTACACTCGCGCCGGTCTTAGCTCGGACACGTTGGCCTGTCCTTTAGACCTTTGTCCAACATACCCATCCCTCAGATGCACCAAATGTGAACCTAGCCTTAGATGGGTTGTCCGGTGTAGAAAAACCTATCCTCAAATATACGGTGTTCATATTAGGACATCCACAAGCATCATCCTGAACTCCGCCCTCCCTCAGGAAAAACTCCGCCCTCCCTCAGGCTGAGAGGTCTGCATAAATGCATAGTGCAGTGTTTCCTAACCAAGGCACCTCAAGCTGTTGCAAAACTACAACTCCCAGGTGTGAGGCAGGATGAAGTTTTGTCTGAGGGAGGGAGTTTTGGATAAAAGAGGAGGAAGGACGGAGTTTTGGATGAGGGAGTATTGGAGTTTTGGATGAGGGAGTATTGGAGTTTTGGATGAGGGAGTATTGGAGTTTTGGATGAGGGAGTTTTGGATGAGGGAGTTTTGGATGAGGGAGTTTTGCCCGAGGGAAGAGGGAGTTTTGCCCGAGGGAGTTTTGCCCGAGGGAGTTTTGCCCGAGGGAGTTTTGCCCGAGGGAGTTTTGCCCGAGGGAGTTTTGCCCGAGGGAGTTTTGCCCGAGGGAGTTTTGCCCGAGGGAGGAGGGAGTTTTGCCCGAAGGAGGAGGGAGTTTTGCCCGAAGGAGGAGGGAGTTTTGCCCGAGGGAGGAGGGAGTTTTGCCCGAGGGAGGAGGGAGTTTTGCCCGAGGGAGGAGGGAGTTTTGCCCGAGGGAGGACGGAGTTTTGCCCGAGGGAGGACGGAGTTTTGCCCGAGGGAGGACGGAGTTTTGCCCGAAGGAGGACGGAGTTTTATATAATCCGCTCGGGTCTGAGGGAGGGAAAGTAGAATCGTAGACTACACCATCGTGGGCTACACCATCGTGGGCTACACCATAGTAGACGACACCATCGTGGGCTACACCATCGTGGAATATAACATCGTAGACTACACCATCGTGGGCTACACCATCGTGGGCTACACCATCGTGGAATATAACATCGTGGGCTACACCATCGTGGAATATAACATCGTGGAATATAACATCATAGACTACACCATCGTAGGCTACACCATCGTAGGCTACAACGTCGTGGGCTACACCGTCGTGGGCTACACCGTCGTGGGCTACACCGTCGTGGGCTACACCATCGTGGAATATAACATCGTGGGCTACACCATCGTGGGCTACACCATCGTGGGCTACACCATCGTGGGCTACACCATCGTGGAATATAACATCATAGACTACACCATCGTAGGCTACACCATCGTAGGCTACACCGTCGTAGGCTACACCGTCGTAGGCTACACCGTCGTAGGCTACACCGTCGTAGGCTACACCGTCGTGGGCTACACCGTCGTGGGCTACACCGTCGTGGGCTACACCGTCGTGGGCTACACCGTCGTAGACTACACCGTCGTAGACTACACCATCGTAGACTACACCATCGTAGACTACACCATCGTAGACTACACCATCGTAGACTACACCATCGTAGACTACACCATCGTGGACCCCTCACAAGGACGTCCCTGCTCTGATAATCTTCTGTAAGGAGTTTCCTGTATTTATCCCATTCAGTTCCCGGAATTGTTTTATTATCTTTGTGTTACCTGTTCTGTTATTTGTTACTATATTGTGTAAATATCTTCACATTAAATGTTTATATAATCCGCTCGGGTCTGAGGGAGAGAAAGTAGAATCAAAGGGTTAATTTAGTGACTTGCTGGAACTAGTAACAGGTACCAGAGGTTTGGTGGAATTAACCCTTACACTATCGCACTCTCTACTGTGTCCCAGCAGGACTGATAGGGGGCGATCCTGACACGTTCACATCTAAATACAATATATACAAAGTATACGGACGCCACAATGATATCCTACAACTACATAAATAATCCTGACATATACAAGAGGGGATATAACCGTATATATATATATATATATATATATATATATATATATATATATATGTCTCTTCTTACCTTGTGATGTGAGGGGCCGGTGATCCCCCATCATGACTATGTCCTGGTACAGATCCTTGTGTCCTTCTACATACTCCCACTCCTCCATGGAGAAATAGACCGCCACATCCTGACACCTTATAGGAACCTGACACACAATGATACCGTCATCACTAGACCCCTCCAATACTGTATAATGTCCCAGCAGTGTCACCTCTCTATTCATCACCAGCCCCTCCATTACTGTATAATGTCCCAGCAGTGTCACCTCTCTAATCATCACCAGACCCCTCCATTACTGTATAATGTCCCAGCAGTGTCACCTCTCTAATCATCACCAGACCCCTCCATTACTGTATAATGTCCCAGCAGTGTCACCTCTCTAATCATCACCAGACCTCTCCATTACTGTATAATGTCCCAACAGTGTCACCTCTCTATTCATCACCAGACCCCTCCATTACTGTATAATGTCCCAGCAGTGTCACCTCTCTAATCATCACCAGACCCCTCCATTACTGTATAATGTCCAGCAGTGTCACCTCTCTAATCATCACCAGACCCCTCCATTACTGTATAATGTCCAGCAGTGTCACCTCTCTAATCATCACCAGACCCCTCCATTACTGTATAATGTCCCAGCAGTGTCACCTCTCTATTCATCACCAGACCCCTCCATTACTGTATAATGTCCCAGCAGTGTCACCTCTCTAATCATCACCAGACCCCTCCATTACTGTATAATGTCCAGCAGTGTCACCTCTCTAATCATCACCAGACCCCTCCATTACTGTATAATGTCCAGCAGTGTCACCTCTCTAATCATCACCAGAGCCCTCCATTACTGTATAATGTCCCAGCAGGGTCACCTCTCCAGTCATCACCAGACCCCTCCATTACTGTATAATGTCCCAGCATTGTCACCTCTCTAATCATCACCAGACCCCTCCATTACTGTATAATGTCCCAGCAGTGTCACCTCTCCAGTCATCACCAGACCCCTCCATTACTGTATAATGTCCCAGCAGTGTCACCTCTCTATTCATCACCAGACCCCTCCATTACTGTATAATGTCCCAGCAGTGTCACCTCTCTATTCATCACCAGACCCCTCCATTACTGTATAATGTCCCAGCAGTGTCACCTCTCTAATCATCACCAGAGTCCTCCATTACTGTATAATGTCCCAGCAGTGTCACCTCTTTAATCATCACCAGACCCCTTCATTACTGTATAATGTCCCAGCAGAGTCACCTCTCTAATCATCACCAGACCCCTCCATTACTGTATAATGTCCCAGCAGTGTCACCTCTCTAATCATCACCAGACCCCTCCATTACTGTATAATGTCCCAGCAGTGTCACCTCTCTTATGATCACCAGACCCCTCCATTACTGTATAATGTCCCAGCAGTGTCACCTCTCTAATCATCACCAGACCCCTCCATTACTGTATAATGTCCCAGCAGTGTCACCTCTCTTATGATCACCAGACCCCTCCATTACTGTATAATGTCCCAGCAGTGTCACCTCTCTAATCATCACCAGACCCCTCCATTACTGTAAAAGGTCCCAACAGGGTCACCTCTCTAGTCAGCAGCTCAGTGATCCTGTGGGTGAGTTCTAGGATCTTCTTCTCAGGTATCAGTGAGTGAGGTGGAGGCTCCGTGATGGGGCCCCGGGCCCTGCTCCGTCCTCCTGACTCATGGAGATGGCTGCTGGGGGCCACACACTCCCCCCATGTCTTCTTCACTATGGTGTAATCCTGTGTATGGAGAGAGACAATGAGGGGACTGACCCCAGTATTCCTCCCCCACTACAAAGAGGAGATTGTTCCCCCTGTATAGTGAGCACATCTGGAATACTGGGGTCAGTTCTGGAGACCTCACCTACAAAGAGACATCCAGAACATAGAGCGGGGCCAAAGATGGGGGACAACAATGGTGGAAATGTAGATGGGGGACAACAATGGTGGAAATGTAGATGGGGGACCACAATGGTGGAAATGTAGATGGGGGACAACAATGGTGGAAATGTAGATGGGGGGACAACAATGGTGGAAATGTAGATGGGGACAACAATGGTGGAAATGTAGATGGGGACAACAATGGTGGAAATGTAGATGGGGGGACAACAATGGTGGAAATGTAGATGGGGGGACAACAATGGTGGAAATGTAGATGGGGGGACAACAATGGTGGAAATGTAGATGGGGGGACAACAATGGTGGAAATGTAGATGGGGGGACAACAATGGTGGAAATGTAGATGGGGGGACAACAATGGTGGAAATGTAGATGGGGGGACAACAATGGTGGAAATGTAGATGGGGGGACAACAATGGTGGAAATGTAGATGGGGGGACAACAATGGTGGAAATGTAGATGGGGGGGACAACAATGGTGGAAATGTAGATGGGGGGACAACAATGGTGGAAATGTAGATGGGGGGACAACAATGGTGGAAATGTAGATGGGGACAACAATGGTGGAAATGTAGATGGGGACACAACAATGGTGGAAATGTAGATGGGGACACAACAATGGTGGAAATGTAGATGGGGACACAACAATGGTGGAAATGTAGATGGGGACAACAATGGTGACAATGTAAATGGGGGGACAACAATGGTGGAAATGTAGATGGGGACAACAATGGTGGAAATGTAGATGGGGACAACAATGGTGGAAATGTAGATAGGGGGACAACAATGGTGAAAATGTAGATGGGGGGACAACAATGGTGGAAATGTAGATGGGGGACAACAATGGTGAAAATGTAGATGGGGGACAACAATGGTGAAAATGTAGATGGGGGACAACAATGGTGAAAATGTAGATGAGGGGACAACAATGGTGGAAATGTAGATGGGGGGACAACAATGGTGGAAATGTAGATGGGGGGACAACAATGGTGGAAATGTAGATGGGGGGACAACAATGGTGGAAATGTAGATGGGGACAACAATGGTGGAAATGTAGATGGGGGGACAACAATGGTGGAAATGTAGATGGGGGTCAACAATGGTGGAAATGTAGATGAGGACACAACAATGGTGGAAATGTAGATGGGGACAACAATGGTGGAAATGTAGATGGGGACAACAATGGTGGAAATGTAGATGGGGGGACAACAATGGTGGAAATGTAGATGGGGGTCAACAATGGTGGAAATGTAGATGGGGACAACAATGGTGGAAATGTAGATGGGGACAACAATGGTGGAAATGTAGATGGGGACAACAATGGTGGAAATGTAGATGGGGGACAACAATGGTGGAAATGTAGATGGGGGACAACAATGGTGGAAATGTAGATGGGGGACAACAATGGTGGAAATGTAGATGGGGACAACAATGGTGGAAATGTAGATGGGGCAACAATGGTGGAAATGTAGATGGGGGACAACAATGGTGGAAATGTAGATGGGGACAACAATGGTGAAAATGTAGATGGGGGGACAAGAATGGTGGAAATGTAGATGGGGGGACAACAATGGTGAAAATGTAGATGGGGGGACAACAATGGTGGAAATGTAGATGGGGGGACAACAATGGTGGAAATGTAGATGGGGGGACAACAATGGTGAAAATGTAGATGGGGGGACAACAATGGTGGAAATTTAGATGGGGACAACAATGGTGGAAATGTAGATGGGGGACAACAATGGTGGAAATGTAGATGGGGACAACAATGGTGGAAATGTAGATGGGGACAACAATGGTGGAAATGTAGATGGGGGACAACAATGGTGGAAATGTAGATGGGGACAACAATGGTGGAAATGTAGATGGGGACAACAATGGTGGAAATGTAGATGGGGACAACAATGGTGGAAATGTAGATGGGGACAACAATGGTGGAAATGTAGATGGGGACAACAATGGTGGAAATGTAGATGGGGACAACAATGGTGGAAATGTAGATGGGGCCAACAATGGTGGAAATGTAGATGGGGACAACAATGGTGGAAATGTAGATGGGGACAACAATGGTGGAAATGAAGATGAGGACAACAATGGTGGAAATGTAGATGTGGACAACAATGGTGGAAATGTAGATGGGGACAACAATGGTGGAAATGTAGATGGGGACAACAATGGTGGAAATGTAGATGGGGGGACAACAATGGTGGAAATGTAGATGGGGACAACAATGGTGGAAATATAGATGGGGACAACAATGGTGGAAATGTAGATGGGTCACCTCACCTCTCCGGTAAGCAGGTGGAGGATCTCCAAGGTGAAGTGTAATATTCTCTTAGTCATGTCATTCCTGTCCTTCTCCATCCTTGGGGGTCATTCAGGAGAAGAAGAGACAACTGGATCAGCTGGATAAGAGGGTGACACACTGTAACAAACCTCCTCCTCATGCAATCTCCTTACTACTGGGGTGACACACTGTAACAAACCTCCTCCTCATGTAATCTCCTTACTGCTGGGGTGACACACTGTAACAAACCTCGTCCTCATGTAATCTCCTTACTACTGGGGTGACACACTGTAACAAACCTCCTCCTCATGCAATCTCCTTACTACTGGGGTGACACACTGTAACAAACCTCGTCCTCATGTAATCTCCTTACTGCTGGGGTGACACACTGTAACAAACCTCGTCCTCATGTAATCTCCTTACTACTGGGGTGACACACTGTAACAAACCTCCTCCTCATGTAATCTCCTTACTACTGGGGTGACACACTGTAACAATCCTCCTCCTCATGTAATCTCCTTACTACTGGGGTGACACACTGTAACAAACCTCCTCCTCATGTAATCTCCTTACTACTGGGGTGAGACACTGTAACAAACCTCCTCCTCATGTAATCTCCTTACTACTGGGGTGACACACTGTAACAAACCTCCTCCTCATGTAATCTCCTTACTACTGAGGTGACACACTGTAACAAACCTCCTCCTCATGCAATCTCCTTACTACTGGGGTGACACACTGTAACAAACCTCCTCCTCATGTAATCTCCTTACTACTGGGGTGACACACTGTAACAAACCTTCTCCTAATGTAATCTCCTTACTACTGGGGTGACACACTGTAACAAACCTCCTCCTCATGTAATCTCCTTACTACTGGGGTGACACACTGTAACAGACCTCCTCCTCGTGTAATCTCCTTACTACTGGGATGACACACTGTAACAAACCCCCTCCTCATGTAATCTCCTTACTACTGGGGTGACACACTGTAACAATCCTCCTCCTCATGTAATCTCCTTACTACTGGGGTGACACACTGTAACAAACCTCCTCCTCGTGTAATCTCCTTACTACTGGGGTGACACACTGTAACAATCCTCCTCCTCATGTAATCTCCTTACTATTGGGGTGACACACTGTAACAAACCTCCTCCTCATGTAATCTCCTTACTACTGGGGTGACACACTGTAACAAACCTCCTCCTCATGTAATCTCCTTACTACTGGGGTGACACACTGTAACAATCCTCCTCCTCATGTAATCTCCTTACTGCTGGGGTGACACACTGTAACAATCCTCCTCCTCATGTAATCTTCTCACTACTGGGGTGACACACTGTAACAAACCTCCTCCTCATGTAATCTCCTTACTACTGGGGTGACACACTGTAACAATCCTCCTCCTCATGTAATCTCCTTACTGCTGGGGTGACACACTGTAACAATCCTCCTCCTCATGTAATCTTCTCACTACTGGGGTGACACACTGTAACAAACCCCCTCCTCATGTAATCTTCTCACTACTGGGGTGACACACTGTAACAAACCCCCTCCTCATGTAATCTCCTCACTACTGGGGTGACACACTGTAACAAACCTCCTCCTCGTGTAATCTCCTCACTACTGGGGTGACACACTATAACAAACCTCCTCCACATGTAATCTCCTCACTACTGGGGTGACACACTGTAACAAACCTGCTTCTCCTGTAATCTCCTTACTACTGGGGTGACACACTGTAACAAACCTCCTCCTCATGTAATCTCCTTACTACTAGGGTGACACACTGTAACAAACCTCCTCCTCATGTAATCTCCTTACTACTGGGGTGAAACACTGTAACAAACCTCCTCCACATGTAATCTCCTTACTACTGGGGTGACACACTGTAACAAACCTCCTCCTCATGTAATCTCCTTACTACTGGGGTGACACACTGTAACAAACCTCCTCCTCATGTAATCTCCTTACTACTGGGGTGACACACTGTAACAACCCTCCTCCTCATGTAATCTCCTTACTACTGGGGTGACACACTGTAACAAACCTCCTCCTCATGTAATCTCCTTACTACTGGGGTGACACACTGTAACAAACCTCCTCCTCATGTAATCTCCTTACTACTGGGGTGACACACTGTAACAAACCTCCTCCTCATGTAATCTCCTTACTACTGGGGTGACACACTGTAACAAACCTCCTCCTCATGTAATCTCCTTACTACTGGGGTGACACACTGTAACAAACCTCCTCCTCATGTAATCTCCTTACTACTGAAGTGACACACTGTAACAAACCTCCTCCTCATGTAATCTCCTTACTACTGAAGTGACACACTGTAACAAACCTCCTCCTCATGTAATCTCCTTACTACTGGGGTGACACACTGTAACAAACCTCCTCCTCATGTAATCTCCTCACTACTGGGGTGACACACTGTAACAAACCTCCTCCTCATGTAATCTCCTTACTACTGGGGTGACACACTGTAACAAACCTCCTCCTCATGTAATCTCCTTACTACTGGGGTGACACACTGTAACAAACCTCCTCCTCATGTAATCTCCTCACTACTGGGGTGACACACTGTAACAAACCTCCTCCTCATGTAATCTCCTTACTACTGGGGTGACACACTGTAACAAACCTCCTCCTCATGTAATCTCCTTACTACTGGGGTGACACACTGTAACAAACCTCCTCCTCATGTAATCTCCTTACTACTGGGGTGACACACTGTAACAAACCTCCTCCTCATGTAATCTCCTTACTACTGAAGTGACACACTGTAACAAACCTCCTCCTCATGTAATCTCCTTACTACTGAAGTGACACACTGTAACAAACCTCCTCCTCATGTAATCTCCTTACTACTGGGGTGACACACTGTAACAAACCTCCTCCTCATGTAATCTCCTCACTACTGGGGTGACACACTGTAACAAACCTCCTCCTCATGTAATCTCCTTACTACTGGGGTGACACACTGTAACAAACCTCCTCCTCATGTAATCTCCTTACTACTGGGGTGACACACTGTAACAAACCTCCTCCTCATGTAATCTCCTCACTACTGGGGTGACACACTGTAACAAACCTCCTCCTCATGTAATCTCCTTACTACTGGGGTGACACACTGTAACAAACCTCCTCCTCATGTAATCTCCTTACTACTGGGGTGACACACTGTAACAAACCTCCTCCTCATGTAATCTCCTTACTACTGGGGTGACACACTGTAACAAACCTCCTCCTCATGTAATCTCCTTACTACTGGGGTGACACACTGTAACAATCCTCCTCCTCATGTAATCTCCTTACTACTGGGGTGACACACTGTAACAAACCTCCTCCTTATGTAATCGTAGTCAGCGTCTCAATTCTCTGTAGATTAGCCCATCCCACTCCGATCACATGATCTTTTTCACAGGTCCTTTGCTACTAATGTTCTTTATTCTCTTCTGCTGAGCTCCGCCCACTTCTCGTGTGATTATCATGACAGGTCCTTTATCGACAATATCTTCTAGCCTTCTGAGCTCCGCCCTCTACTGTCACATGACCATTCTCACAGGTCCTTCATCTTCAATCTCGCTGAGATCCGCCCCTATCCATCCCGGTCACATGATTGTGACATCATCACAGGTCCTGCACGCCCCATCCAGTTCATACAGATCAGGTCCTGGCCGCAGTCTCTGCTCCTTGGTGTAAGGTAAGAATTCTATAGGAGGTTTGTTACAATGTGTCATTCTTGTGTCATTCCAGTAGTCGGGTGATTACATGGGGAGGGGGTTTGTTACAATGTGTCATTCTTGTGTCATTCCAGTAGTCGGGTGATTACATGGGGAGGGGGTTTGTTACAATGTGTCATTCTTGTGTGATTCCAGTAGTCGGGTGATTACATGGGGAGGAGGTTTGTTACAATGTGTCATTCTTGTGTCATCCCAGTAGTCGGGTGATTACATGGGGAGGGGGTTTGTTACAATGTGTCATTCTTGTGTCATTCCAGTAGTCAGGTGATTACATGGGGAGGGGGTTTGTTACAATGTGTCATTCTTGTGTGATTCCAGTAGTCGGGTGATTACATGGGGAGGGGGTTTGTTACAATGTGTCATTCTTGTGTGATTCCAGTAGTCGGGTGATTACATGGGGAGGGGGTTTGTTACATTGTGTCATTCTTGTGTCATCCCAGTAGTCAGGTGATTACATGGGGAGGGGGTTTGTTACAATGTGTCATTCTTGTGTGATTCCAGTAGTCAGGTGATTACATGGGGAGGGGGTTTGTTACAATGTGTCATTCTTGTGTGATTCCAGTAGTCGGGTGATTACATGGGGAGGGGGTTTGTTACAATGTGTCATTCTTGTGTCATCCCAGTAGTCGGGTGATTACATGGGGAGGAGGTTTGTTACAATGTGTCATTCTTGTGTGATTCCAGTAGTCGGGTGATTACATGGGGAGGGGGTTTGTTACAATGTGTCATTCTTGTGTGATTCCAGTAGTCGGGTGATTACATGGGGAGGAGGTTTGTTACAATGTGTCATTCTTGTGTGATTCCAGTAGTCAGGTGATTACATGGGGAGGAGGTTTGTTACAATGTGTCATTCTTGTGTGATTCCAGTAGTCGGGTGATTACATGGGGAGGAGGTTTGTTACAATGTGTCATTCTTGTGTGATTCCAGTAGTCAGGTGATTACATGGGGAGGAGGTTTGTTACAATGTGTCATTCTTGTGTGATTCCAGTAGTCGGGTGATTACATGGGGAGGAGGTTTGTTACAATGTGTCATTCTTGTGTGATTCCAGTAGTCAGGTGATTACATGGGGAGGAGGTTTGTTACAATGTGTCATTCTTGTGTGATTCCAGTAGTCGGGTGATTACATGGGGAGGGGGTTTGTTACAATGTGTCATTCTTGTGTGATTCCAGTAGTCGGGTGATTACATGGGGAGGGGGTTTGTTACAATGTGTCATTCTTGTGTGATTCCAGTAGTCGGGTGATTACATGGGGAGGAGGTTTGTTACAATGTGTCATTCTTGTGTGATTCCAGTAGTCAGGTGATTACATGGGGAGGGGGTTTGTTACAATGTGTCATTCTTGTGTGATTCCAGTAGTCGGGTGATTACATGGGGAGGAGGTTTGTTACAATGTGTCATTCTTGTGTGATTCCAGTAGTCAGGTGATTACATGGGGAGGAGGTTTGTTACAATGTGTCATTCTTGTGTGATTCCAGTAGTCGGGTGATTACATGGGGAGGGGGTTTGTTACAATGTGTCATTCTTGTATGATTCCAGTAGTCGGGTGATTACATGGGGAGGAGGTTTGTTACAATGTGTCATTCTTGTGTGATTCCAGTAGTCAGGTGATTACATGGGGAGGGGGTTTGTTACAATGTGTCATTCTTGTGTCATCCCAGTAGTCAGGTGATTACATGGGGAGGGGGTTTGTTACAATGTGTCATTCTTGTGTGATTCCAGTAGTCGGGTGATTACATGGGGAGGAGGTTTGTTACAATGTGTCATTCTTGTGTGATTCCAGTAGTCGGGTGATTACATGGGGAGGGGGTTTGTTACAATGTGTCATTCTTGTGTGATTCCAGTAGTCAGGTGATTACATGGGGAGGGGGTTTGTTACAATGTGTCATTCTTGTGTGATTCCAGTAGTCGGGTGATTACATGGGGAGGGGGTTTGTTACAATGTGTCATTCTTGTGTGATTCCAGTAGTCGGGTGATTACATGGGGAGGGGGTTTGTTACAATGTGTCATTCTTGTGTGATTCCAGTAGTCGGGTGATTACATGGGGAGGGGGTTTGTTACAATGTGTCATTCTTGTGTGATTCCAGTAGTCGGGTGATTACATGGGGAGGAGGTTTGTTACAATGTGTCATTCTTGTGTGATTCCAGTAGTCGGGTGATTACATGGGGAGGGGGTTTGTTACAATGTGTCATTCTTGTGTGATTCCAGTAGTCAGGTGATTACATGGGGAGGGGGTTTGTTACAATGTGTCATTCTTGTATGATTCCAGTAGTCAGGTGATTACATGGGGAGGGGGTTTGTTACAATGTGTCATTCTTGTGTGATTCCAGTAGTCAGGTGATTACATGGGGAGGAGGTTTGTTACAATGTGTCATTCTTGTGTCATCCCAGTAGTCAGGTGATTACATGGGGAGGGGGTTTGTTACAATGTGTCATTCTTGTGTCATCCCAGTAGTCGGGTGATTACATGGGGAGGAGGTTTGTTACAATGTGTCATTATTGTGTGATTCCAGTAGTCGGGTGATTACATGGGGAGGAGGTTTGTTACAATGTGTCATTCTTGTGTGATTCCAGTAGTCGGGTGATTACATGGGGAGGGGGTTTGTTACAATGTGTCATTCTTGTGTGATTCCAGTAGTCAGGTGATTACATGGGGAGGGGGTTTGTTACAATGTGTCATTCTTGTGTGATTCCAGTAGTCAGGTGATTACATGGGGAGGAGGTTTGTTACAATGTGTCATTCTTGTGTCATCCCAGTAGTCAGGTGATTACATGGGGAGGGGGTTTGTTACAATGTGTCATTCTTGTGTCATCCCAGTAGTCAGGTGATTACATGGGGAGGGGGTTTGTTACAATGTGTCATTCTTGTGTGATTCCAGTAGTCAGGTGATTACATGGGGAGGAGGTTTGTTACAATGTGTCATTCTTGTGTCATCCCAGTAGTCAGGTGATTACATGGGGAGGAGGTTTGTTACAATGTGTCATTATTGTGTGATTCCAGTAGTCAGGTGATTACATGGGGAGGGGGTTTGTTACAATGTGTCATTCTTGTGTGATTCCAGTAGTCGGGTGATTACATGGGGAGGAGGTTTGTTACAATGTGTCATTCTTGTGTGATTCCAGTAGTCAGGTGATTACATGGGGAGGGGGTTTGTTACAATGTGTCATTCTTGTGTCATCCCAGTAGTCGGGTGATTACATGGGGAGGGGGTTTGTTACAATGTGTCATTATTGTGTGATTCCAGTAGTCAGGTGATTACATGGGGAGGAGGTTTGTTACAATGTGTCATTCTTGTATGATTCCAGTAGTCGGGTGATTACATGGGGAGGATGTTTGTTACAATGTGTCATTCTTGTGTGATTCCAGTAGTCAGGTGATTACATGGGGAGGGGGTTTGTTACAATGTGTCATTCTTGTGTGATTCCAGTAGTCAGGTGATTACATGGGGAGGGGGTTTGTTACAATGTGTCATTATTGTGTGATTCCAGTAGTCAGGTGATTACATGGGGAGGGGGTTTGTTACAATGTGTCATTCTTGTGTGATTCCAGTAGTCGGGTGATTACATGGGGAGGAGGTTTGTTACAATGTGTCATTCTTGTGTGATTCCAGTAGTCGGGTGATTACATGGGGAGGAGGTTTGTTACAATGTGTCATTCTTGTATGATTCCAGTAGTCAGGTGATTACATGGGGAGGGGGTTTGTTACAATGTGTCATTCTTGTGTGATTCCAGTAGTCAGGTGATTACATGGGGAGGGGGTTTGTTACAATGTGTCATTCTTGTATGATTCCAGTAGTCAGGTGATTACATGGGGAGGGGGTTTGTTACAATGTGTCATTCTTGTGTCATCCCAGTAGTCAGGTGATTACATGGGGAGGGGGTTTGTTACAATGTGTCATTCTTGTGTGATTCCAGTAGTCAGGTGATTACATGGGGAGGAGGTTTGTTACAATGTGTCATTCTTGTGTCATCCCAGTAGTCAGGTGATTACATGGGGAGGGGGTTTGTTACAATGTGTCATTCTTGTATGATTCCAGTAGTCAGGTGATTACATGGGGAGGGGGTTTGTTACAATGTGTCATTCTTGTGTCATTCCAGTAGTCAGGTGATTACATGGGGAGGGGGTTTGTTACAATGTGTCATTCTTGTGTGATCCCAGTAGTCAGGTGATTACATGGGGAGGAGGTTTGTTACAATGTGTCATTCTTGTGTCATCCCAGTAGTCGGGTGATTACATGGGGAGGAGGTTTGTTACAATGTGTCATTCTTGTGTGATTCCAGTAGTCAGGTGATTACATGGGGAGGGGGTTTGTTACAATGTGTCATTCTTGTGTGATTCCAGTAGTCAGGTGATTACATGGGGAGGGGGTTTGTTACAATGTGTCATTCTTGTGTGATTCCAGTAGTCAGGTGATTACATGGGGAGGAGGTTTGTTACAATGTGTCATTCTTGTGTGATTCCAGTAGTCAGGTGATTACATGGGGAGGGGGTTTGTTACAATGTGTCATTCTTGTGTGATTCCAGTAGTCAGGTGATTACATGGGGAGGGGGTTTGTTACAATGTGTCATTCTTGTGTCATCCCAGTAGTCAGGTGATTACATGGGGAGGGGGTTTGTTACAATGTGTCATTCTTGTGTGATTCCAGTAGTCGGGTGATTACATGGGGAGGGGGTTTGTTACAATGTGTCATTCTTGTGTCATCCCAGTAGTCGGGTGATTACATGGGGAGGAGGTTTGTTACAATGTGTCATTCTTGTGTGATTCCAGTAGTCGGGTGATTACACGGGGAGGGGGTTTGTTACAATGTGTCATTCTTGTGTGATTCCAGTAGTCGGGTGATTACATGGGGAGGGGGTTTGTTACAATGTGTCATTCTTGTGTGATTCCAGTAGTCGGGTGATTACATGGGGAGGGGGTTTGTTACAATGTGTCATTCTTGTGTCATCCCAGTAGTCGGGTGATTACACGGGGAGGGGGTTTGTTACAATGTGTCATTCTTGTGTGATTCCAGTAGTCGGGTGATTACATGGGGAGGGGGTTTGTTACAATGTGTCATTCTTGTGTGATTCCAGTAGTCGGGTGATTACATGGGGAGGGGGTTTGTTACAATGTGTCATTCTTGTGTCATTCCAGTAGTCGGGTGATTACATGGGGAGGGGGTTTGTTACAATGTGTCATTCTTGTGTGATTCCAGTAGTCGGGTGATTACACGGGGAGGGGGTTTGTTACAATGTGTCATTCTTGTGTCATCCCAGTAGTCGGGTGATTACACGGGGAGGGGGTTTGTTACAATGTGTCATTCTTGTGTGATTCCAGTAGTCGGGTGATTACATGGGGAGGGGGTTTGTTACAATGTGTCATTCTTGTGTGATTCCAGTAGTCAGGTGATTACATGGGGAGGAGGTTTGTTACAATGTGTCATTCTTGTGTCATCCCAGTAGTCAGGTGATTACATGGGGAGGAGGTTTGTTACAATGTGTCATTCTTGTGTCATCCCAGTAGTCAGGTGATTACATGGGGAGGGGGTTTGTTACAATGTGTCATTCTTGTGTGATTCCAGTAGTCAGGTGATTACATGGGGAGGAGGTTTGTTACAATGTGTCATTCTTGTGTGATTCCAGTAGTCAGGTGATTACATGGGGAGGGGGTTTGTTACAATGTGTCATTATTGTGTGATTCCAGTAGTCAGGTGATTACATGGGGAGGGGGTTTGTTACAATGTGTCATTATTGTGTGATTCCAGTAGTCGGGTGATTACATGGGGAGGAGGTTTGTTACAATGTGTCATTCTTGTGTGATTCCAGTAGTCAGGTGATTACATGGGGAGGGGGTTTGTTACAATGTGTCATTATTGTGTGATTCCAGTAGTCAGGTGATTACATGGGGAGGGGGTTTGTTACAATGTGTCATTCTTGTGTGATTCCAGTAGTCAGGTGATTACATGGGGAGGAGGTTTGTTACAATGTGTCATTCTTGTGTGATTCCAGTAGTCAGGTGATTACATGGGGAGGGGGTTTGTTACAATGTGTCATTCTTGTGTGATTCCAGTAGTCAGGTGATTACATGGGGAGGAGGTTTGTTACAATGTGTCATTCTTGTGTGATTCCAGTAGTCAGGTGATTACATGGGGAGGGGGTTTGTTACAATGTGTCATTCTTGTGTGATTCCAGTAGTCAGGTGATTACATGGGGAGGGGGTTTGTTACAATGTGTCATTCTTGTGTCATCCCAGTAGTCAGGTGATTACATGGGGAGGGGGTTTGTTACAATGTGTCATTCTTGTGTGATTCCAGTAGTCAGGTGATTACATGGGGAGGGGGTTTGTTACAATGTGTCATTCTTGTGTGATTCCAGTAGTCAGGTGATTACATGGGGAGGGGGTTTGTTACAATGTGTCATTCTTGTGTGATTCCAGTAGTCAGGTGATTACATGGGGAGGGGGTTTGTTACAATGTGTCATTCTTGTGTGATTCCAGTAGTCAGGTGATTACATGGGGAGGAGGTTTGTTACAATGTGTCATTCTTGTGTGATTCCAGTAGTCAGGTGATTACATGGGGAGGAGGTTTGTTACAATGTGTCATTCTTGTGTGATTCCAGTAGTCAGGTGATTACATGGGGAGGAGGTTTGTTACAATGTGTCATTCTTGTGTGATTCCAGTAGTCAGGTGATTACATGGGGAGGAGGTTTGTTACAATGTGTCATTCTTGTGTGATTCCAGTAGTCAGGTGATTACATGGGGAGGAGGTTTGTTACAATGTGTCATTCTTGTGTGATTCCAGTAGTCAGGTGATTACATGGGGAGGGGGTTTGTTACAATGTGTCATTCTTGTGTGATTCCAGTAGTCAGGTGATTACATGGGGAGGGGGTTTGTTACAATGTGTCATTCTTGTGTGATTCCAGTAGTCGGGTGATTACATGGGGAGGGGGTTTGTTACAATGTGTCATTCTTGTGTCATCCCAGTAGTCGGGTGATTACATGGGGAGGGGGTTTGTTACAATGTGTCATTCTTGTGTGATTCCAGTAGTCGGGTGATTACATGGGGAGGGGGTTTGTTACAATGTGTCATTCTTGTGTGATTCCAGTAGTCGGGTGATTACATGGGGAGGAGGTTTGTTACATTGTGTTCCTCTGGTTTCGCCTCCTTTTGTTCCTTATCGTTTCTATGGCAGTACTCAGAAGGTTAATCTGTTGGGCAGTGTTCACACTTGTGGATAATTAGCAGAACTGCTTCTTGTCACCACGTGATTCTGCTTCCGATGACTGAAATGGCTGTAAACTGCAGAATTGTTACCGCAACATTGTTTATTGTGGGTAATTCCGTGTAATATCAATAATCGGGGGTGACGTGTGCGGTAAGGGTTAATGGGGGGGGAGGAGGAGGATATTTCTGCAGCTTCCAGACTCCAAAAAAAAAAAATAAAAAAAAAATAAAAATATTATTATTATTATTATTTATTATTTAAATGTCACCTGTATAGAGACCTAAAAGGAGGGACCAGGAACTCCTCAGCACTGTCTGGTAGGGGGACACTCCTCTGGTAGGGGGACACTCCTCTGGTAGGGGGACACTCCTCTGGTAGGGGGACACTCCTCTGGCAGGGGGACACTCCTCTGGTAGGGGGACACTCCTCTGGCGGGGGGACACTCCTCTGGCGGGGGGACACTCCTCTGGTAGGGGGACACTTCTCTGGTAGGGGGACACTTCTCTGGTAGGGGGACTCTTCTCTGGTAGGGGGACACTCCTCTGGTAGGGGGACACTCCTCTGGTAGGGGGACACTCCTCTGGTAGGGGGACACTCCTCTGGTAGGGGGACACTTCTCTGGTGGGGGGACACTCCTCTGGTGGGGGGACACTCCTCTGGCGGGGGGACACTTCTCCGGCGGGGGGACACTTCTCCGGCGGGGGGACACTTCTCCGGCGGGGGGACACTTCTCCGGCGGGGGGACACTTCTCCGGCGGGGGGACACTTCTCCGGCGGGGGGACACTTCTCCGGCGGGGGGACACTTCTCCGGCGGGGGGACACTTCTCCGGCGGGGGGACACTTCTCCGGCGGGGGGACACTTCTCCGGCGGGGGGACACTTCTCCGGCGGGGGGACACTTCTCTGGCGGGGGGACACTTCTCTGGCGGGGGGACTCTTCTCTGGCAGGGGGACTCTTCTCTGGCAGGGGGACTCTTCTCTGGCAGGGGGACTCTTCTCTGGCAGGGGGACTCTTCTCTGGCGGGGGGACACTTCTCTGGCGGGGGGACTCTTCTCTGGCAGGGGGACTCTTCTCTGGCAGGGGGACTCTTCTCTGGCAGGGGGACTCTTCTCTGGCAGGGGGACTCTTCTCCGGCAGGGGGACTCTTCTCCGGCAGGGGGACTCTTCTCCGGCAGGGGGACACTTTTCTCCGGCAGGGGGACACTTTTCTCTGGCAGGGGGACACTTTTCTCTGGCAGGGGGACACTTTTCTCTGGCAGGGGGACTCTCCTCTGGCAGGGGGACACTTTTCTCTGGCAGGGGGACTCTCCTCTGGCAGGGGGACACCTTTCTATTAGGGAAGGATCCGTCAACATCCCCCAAAAACAGGATACTAATATATACTGTATACAAAGGTTTGTGCAGCTCAACAGAGATTGGAATGGTTGTTCAATAGTCCTACAGATAGGTTCAGGTCCCCAGAGCAGGAAAGGTTTGTTATGGGGACTTTCTCTGGACAGTTCCTGACATAGACAGAGGTGTCAGCAGAGAGCACTTCCTGTAGTCCAGAGAAGTTCAGTGTGTGCAGCGAGCGGGTGCGTCCCTTTCTGAGCTCCTCCAGACTTCCAGAGGCAGAAAGCAGCAGGTGTTACATCAGCCTTTCCCAGGAATATGGCAGGCTCCTCGGAAGAGCCTCCCTGCATGGAGTCTTGGGCCTCCACTCCTCGTTCTTCCAGGCTGTCGGGGAGTGGAGAGAAAACGGCAACAGCCAATGTTCCGGCCGGAGAAAGAAGATCTAGCAGAGTCTGCAGCAATGCAGGCTCTGCTCCTCCGGCAATGGGTGCCAGCCAGAGATCTGGTGGAAAGAAGGCGAAGAGGAAGACCATTAAGATGTGGGCTGAGAGAGGGCACAAGGAATCCAGCGAGACCTTCTGTTCCCGCATGACAATACTCAGAGTAGGAGCGGTGTGGTAAGGAGCTAAGGTTTGCCAGAGAAGACCTGCGCGGAACTCAGAGTCTGGCAAACTCTGGGTCCAGGAGGAATAAACCAGAGCTGAGGAAAAAAATCACAGCCCTGAAGGCTGAGATAGAAAAGCTGGAGGAGAGGAGCGCCGAGATCCTGGAGGGGAGAGGTCTCTTCCGGGAGAAGCTGATCAACGAGGATCGGTTTGCCGCCATGAAATCCCCAGGTAAGGTGGAGGTGGATGATGGGGAGAGTAGTGGCGGTGAAGATAGTGAGGATGGTGGTGATGAGGAAAAGGAGGAGGAGAGGGTGGAGGAAGACTCTGTATCTGTGGCTGCTCCCTGTGACACCCAGACCACCCAGGACAGCTATATTGAACCGGCCCAGGTGGCTCTTCCTTCAAGTGAGAGTGAGGAGGATGATGCGGAGAGTGAGGCTGGGGGATTGCTGAGGGTGATAGTCATGCAGGAGTCCCCAGCCCACCTCCAGAATTTCACCTTTGGGAATGATTTATGTGATGATGCGGCAGTGAAGAGAAAAATAACCCAATAATCTGTACCGTATGTGTTTGTTCCTTTCCAGCAGTCGGGGTCAGCTGCAAACCTGGTTCAGGCTGCTGGGCCCCCCAGACTGCCAGACCCCGTTTCTGTGGTGGAACGGAGCCAGCATGGTGGGGTACAGCATGGCGTCAGTAAAGGCTGTGGACGCAATAGATCTGAAGGCCACCCATCCTGCCGGTAGGGAGGGGCAGGATGGACTCATGGTGGGCAGCTCTGGCACTACAATACCCCCCCAGGGTGGCGGGGGGCGTGTCCAAGTGCCAGAGGCGATCTATGCGGCCGTGTGCTCGGGGGGCAGTTCCCTGAGTGCTGTGGCCACTACCAGCATTGCAGGGCACTCCTCTGTGAGGGGGGTGGGGGAGTGTCCGGGCGCTGGTGGCAGAGAGTGTTGCATCTGTGTGCTCGGGGGGCGGTCCTCTGAGTACAGTGTGTTCTGCGGGCGCTGCGGGGCACTCCTCTGTGAGGGGGGGGGGGAGTGTCCGGGCACAGGTGGCAGAGAGTGGTGGGTCCATGTGCTCGGGGGGGCGGTTCCCTGAGTGCTGTGAGCACTACCGGCGCTGCACGGCACTCCTCTGTGAGGTGGGGGGGGAGTGTCCGGGTGCCGGAATCATCTGCAGAGCCCGTGCGGTCGGGCAAGGCAGGTGCTGGCATTGTGGGAGGAGCTGGTATGTGCCCGGTGGGGCAGCCTCAGACTCTGATAATAACATCAGCCATGGAGGAGGAGCCATCGGTGTCGACCCCAGCAGCAGCACCTAAGCCAGAGAAAAAGACTATTCTGAAGCCAGCAATACTACAACTCCCAGCCAGCCTAGAATCTATTAGTCAGGTCAAGAGTGCCGGGTGGGTGAATGCTGAGTGTAGTAGTGTTGTGGATGAGAGGAGTATGTGGGAGTGGGAGTTGTATGAATGGGAAGTCTGGTGTGGATGAGAGTGGTGGTGTGAATGGTGGTATGGGTGGTTCTGGTCTGGCTGCCCCCAGGAGGGTCACCATCTCTGTCCGGCCGGCAATGGGGGCCATTTGCAACAGTGCCTCCTGGAGGCTTTACGCAGGGGTGACAGGTAGATTCAGGTAGAGGGAAGGGGTGAGGTCGACCGGTCTTTCTGGATAGAGAGGCACGGTTTGGGGGCTTTCCGAGAGCGGAATGGGGAAGTGGTCTGGTCCCTCCCGACACCCGGGCAGGACAATAACCGTAGGAATGTGGTCCGTCTGATTTGGAGGGGTGAGGATGCGTGTCCACCTCGCGCTAAAGTTTTTGAGCTCCTCCTTCAGATGGAATTCAGGGCGAGTGACATCTTTGCCCTCATTCACCCCTACGGGTTGGCAGAGTTTGATGTCAGTTTCGTTTGGCCAGAGGGTCTTGAACTCTTCTGGTCAAACTACGAGGTGGCGAAGAACGAGCCCGGCTGGCGGGATTTCGCCGTAAAGCCGATATCCCGTCAGAACTCTGTCAAGAAAGTGACTGTTTTGACCCGTAACGAGTCGCTTTCTTGTTATGACATAATGACCTGGCTCGGTCGATATGGGGATGTGACGGACATGCCCAAGAAAAACTTTGATGAGCACGAGATCTGGTCCGGGGCCTGGACATTTTCCGTCAAACTCAAGCGTTCAGGTAGTACATTTGCCCACATTCCGTCAGCCGCCTTCCTTGGACGTGACAGGATCCAGGTCTTCTACCAGGGGCAGCCTAAGGTCTGTCACAGGTGCGGTAGCCCCACCCATTTTAGCGCAGTCTGTATTGGGCAGGTCTGCGCTTTGTGTGGTGGGGTGGGTCATCTGGCGGCATCCTGTAGGCAGATCTGGTGCCACCTGTGTGGTGTCCTCGGGCACCCTTTTAGCCGTTGTCCTAGCGCCTTCGCCCGGCTGAGGAGAGCTGTGAAGTTGCCTCGGCTGGAGAGGGTACGGGCAGGGATGGGGGCGCAACAGGGCTAGTGAGGAGGAAAAAGGGCCCCGCCAAACTAAGGCGGAAGGAAAATCGTAGAAGGAGTAGGGAGCTGGAGAGTGCCCAGGTGATGGGGGTAGCTTCAGCCCCTGCTCCTGAAGCTGGCCCTGTAACTGCTGAAGCCCTGGAGGAGAATGTGCTGGATGAGAAGATCAGGAGGCTGCGCAGAGAGGAAGGCAATATGGCCGACCCTTCCGATTCCTCCCACTATGAAAGTGTGGATGAGGAGACCGGAGAGAGGCCTAAAAAGAAAGACAAGGGCAAAAGGAAAGGGAGAAAGAAGAGGTCAGAGTCCTCCAAAACTCCTGGTACTACGGTCCAGGTCCAAAACGGAAGCCTGACTGCCCCCCCTCTGATTGACCTGTCAAACCGGTACCTCGTCCTCGATACAATCTCCTCCCCCTCCTTGGAGGGGGAAGGTGAGGGCGGGGTGCCTAGGAAGAAAGAGCCTCTGGAGGGAACTGGGCCCTGTCCTGTTGAGGCACCTTCCTCGGAGGGCAGGGTTAGACCAGGGTCTGATGGAGACGGGGATCAAATGGATCAATCTGAATCCAAAAAAAAGGTCTAAGTGTGGTCCTGCCCTCTCGTCTTCTTCAGGGGATGAGGGGGCGAAAAAGAAGGGGGAAAAAGAATTAAATGGTGAGGCCATCTAATTTAACCCCTTAAAGGAGTACTCCGGTGCACACTTTTTTCACGTTATCCCGTCCGGGCTGCAAAATAAAAGAAAACGCACTTTCTCTTACCTGCCAACGAGCCCGCGGAGCTCCGGTACAGGTGTTCGGTCCCCGGGCTGTATTCTTCTTACTTCCGGTTAGCCCGGCACGTTACACGGAGCTTCAGCCTATCACCAGCAGAGGCGGGACATCGCTGCGGCCAGTGATAGGCTGAAGCTCCGTGTGACGTTCTGGGCTAACAGGAAGTAAGAAGAATACAGCCCGGGGACCGAACACCTGTACCGGAGCTCCGGGGGCTCGTTGGCAGGTAAGATAAAGTGCGTTTTCTTTTATTTTGCAGCCCAGACGGGATAACATGAAAAAAGTGTGCACCGGAGTACTCCTTTAAGGACAATGGACGTACTTCTACGCCCCCGTTTCCGAGTCCTTAAGGACCGAGGACGTAGGAGTACGTCCTGTCCATTCCCTGCCGCTAGCCGGAGGGGAGCCGGTGCCCGATGCCTTCTGAAATCGTTCAGCAGGCATCCCGGCATATCGCCCAGGGGGGTCATTATACCCAATTCAGTCCTGCGATCTGCGGCGATTCCGGGTCAATCGGGTCTCCAGTGACTCTGACGGCCCCGAACAGCCATAGCCAGCAGGGGTGAGGCACTGGTGCCACCTCACGATCGCCCTGATTCGTCGGACAGTTTACCAATCAGGGCGCCTGCTGCGGGTGTCACTCCCGCAACCCACTCCGCCCCTCTTCCGGAAGACCCCGGGAGCTGGGGACCCCGATCCCCGGCGTCAATGTTGGGATCGGGGCCCCAGGAGCGGCGGCGGCGAGGGACTGACCTTTGCCTGGAGCAGCAGCAGGAGGTGAGTGACAGCCTCCTGCTGTTGCTTAGCAACAGCTCCCAGCATGCAGAAAGGGCATGCTGGGAGCTGTAGTTATGCAACAGCAGGAGGCAGACCACCACAACTCTCAGCATTCCCTTATGGGCATGCTGGGACTTATAGTTTTGCAACAGCTGGAGGCACATTTTTTCCATCGAAAAGTGTACCTTCAGCTGTTGTATAACTACAACTCCCAGCTTGCACAATCAGCTAAAGTGCATGCTGGGAGTTGTAGTGGTGCATCTGCTGGTTGCATAACTACAACTCCCAGCATGCCCGTTGGCTGTCGGTGACTGCTGAGAGTTGTAGTTTTGCAACAGCTGAAGGCGCACTGAGTTAAGTAGCAAACCAGTGTGTCTCCAGCTGTAGCATAACTACAATCCCCAGCATCCCCAGCCAAACCAGTGTGCCTCCAGCTGTTGCATAACTTCAAGACCCAGCATGCCCTTCCGCTGTCCGTACATGCTGGGAGTTGTAGCTTTTGCAACAGCTGAAGGCACACTGGTTGCAAAACACTGAGTTTGTTACCAAACTCGGTGTTTCACAACCAGTGTGCCTCCAGCTGTTGCAAAATTACAACTCCCAGCCTGCACTGATAGACCGTACATGCTGGGAGTTGTAGTTTTGCAACAGCTGGATTCCCCCCCCCCCCCCCCCCCCCCAATGTGAACGTACAGGGTACACTCACATGGGCGGAGGTTTACAGTAAGTATCCGGCTGCAAGTTTGAGCTGCGGCAAATTTTCTGCCGCAGCTCAAACTGCCATTGAGAAACTACTGTGAACCCCCGCCCGTGTGACTGTACCCTAAAAACACTACACTACACTAACACACAATAAAATAAAAAGTAAAAAACACTACACATACACATACCCCTACACAGCCCCCCTCCCCAATAAAAATGAAAAACGTCTGGTACGCCACTGTTTCCAAAACGGAGCCTCCAGCTGTTGCAAAACAACTACTCCCAGTATTGCCAGATAGCCACTGACTGTCCAGGCATGCTGGGAGTTTTACAACAGCTGGAGGCCCTCTGTTTGGGAATCACTGGCGTAGAATACCCCTATGTCCACCCCTATGCAAAACCCTAATTTAGGCCTCAAATGCGCATGGCGCTCTCACTTTGGAGCCCTGTCGTATTTCAAGGCAGCAGTTTAGGGTCACATATGGGGTATCGCCGTACTCGGGAGAAATTGGGTTACAAATTTTGGGGGGTATTTTCTGCTTTTACCCTTTTAAAAAATGTAAACCTTTTGGGAAACCAAGCATTTTAGGTAAAAAAAAAGTTTGTTTTTTTTCACATATGCAAAAGTCATGAATCACCTGTGGGGTTTTACGGTTCACATTACCCCTTGTTACGTTCCCCGAGGGGTCTGGTTTCCAAAATAGTATGCCATGTGTTTGTTTTTTTTTTTTGCTGTCCTGGCACCATAGGGGCTTCCTAAATGCGGCATGCCCCCAGAGAAACATTTGCGTTCAAAAAGCCAAATGTGACTCCTTCTCTTCTGAGACCTGTAGTGCGTCAGCAGAGCAATTTTCACCCCCATATGGGGTGTTTTCTGAATCAGGAGAAATTGGGCTTCAAATTTTGGGGGGTATTTTCTGCTATTATCCTCTTTAAAAATGTCAAATTTTTGGGAACCAAGCTTTTTATTTTTTTTTACATATGCAAAAGTCGTGAATCACCTGTACGGTATTAAGGTTCACATTACCCCTTGTTACGTTCCCCGAGGGGTCTGGTTTCCAAAATAGTATGCCATGTGTTTGTTTTTTTTTTTTGCTGTCCTGGCACCATAGGGGCTTCCTAAATGCGGCATGCCCCCCAAAAACCATTTGTCGCTCCTTCCCTTCTGAGCCCTCTACTGCGCCCGCTGAACAATTAACATAGACATATGAGGTATGTGCTTACTCGAGAGAAATTGGGCTACAAATACAAGTAAAAATTTTCTCCTTTTTACCCCTTGCAAAAATTGGGTCTACAAGAACATGCGAGTGTAAAAAATGAGGATTTTGAATTTTCTCCTTCACTTTGCTGCTATACCTGTGAAACACCCAAAGGGTTAATACACTTACTGAATGTCATTTTGAATACTTTGGGGGGTGTAGTTTTTATAATGGGGTCATTTATGGGGTATTTCTAATATGAAGAACCTTCAAATCCACTTCAAACCTGAACTGGTCCATGAAAAATAGCGAGTTTGAAACTTTTGTGAAAAATTTCTAAATTGCTGCTGAACTTTGAACCCTCTGATGTCTCCAAAAGTAAAAACATCTCAACGTTATGATGCAAACATAAAGTAGACATATTGTATATGTGAATAAATATATAATTTATTGGGAATATCCATTTTCCTTACAAGCAGAGAGCTTCAAAGTTAGAAAAATGCAAAATTTTCATTTTTTTCATCAAATTTGCGGATTTTTCACCAAGAAATGATGCAAGTTACCATAAAATTTTACCACTAAGTTAAAGTAGAATATGTCACGAAAAAACAATCTCGGAATCAGAACGATAACTAAAAGCATCAGAGTTATTAATGTTTAAAGTGACAGTGGTCGGATGTGCAAAGAACGCTCTGGTTCTTCAGGTGTAAAATGGCCTGGTCCTTAAGGGGTCAATCACCCATGATGGCGGCACTCACCCCATTGGCGCTGACATCTATTAATTGTGCCAGCATAAAGTCTTATACGGCTAGATTTGCAGCCTTTGATTTTCTCGGCCGCGTTGAAGCCGACATTTTCTTTTTACAAGAGACCAGGTTGTCAGATCTAGCCTCCCTGGTAAAAGCCAGAAGAGAGTGGAGGCGCGGCCCCTCCCACTGGTCTCTTGTGGCTGAGCCGTATAGTGGGGTGGCGGTCCTTTTTACCGCTCCTGTTGATTGCCGACGGGTTATTTAATTAGAAATGGGAAGGTGCCTGATCTTAGATGTCTTCATGAAGGGACAAGAGCTCTTCTTTTTACGAGTCGGCAAGTGATCTTTGGAGGGGACTTCAATAATGTCACGAGGTCCCAAGACAGGAGAGGCTCCAATGGTCCGCTGACTTGCGATAGTGTGGCACTGATTAGCATAGCTAGAGAAGCTCGCCTAGAGGACGCCCACATCCGGAGCCCCTTGGGCCACGCGGGTTTCACCTATCATCAAGGTAGTCACATGTCTAGGATAGACAGGTTTTATTTAAAGGAGGAAGCCGTCTCTTCCGCAGTGTCCGTGGTTGAGGTGGAGTTCTGTGATCACTGTATGATTTTGTTTTCCTTGAATGTTTCAGAGACCCCCCGGATGGGTAAAGGTTATTGGAAGCTGAATTTGTCAGGTACCTTTACTGGGCCTTTGTAGTAGTAAGTCAGAGTGGTGGGAGATATTCAAGAAGCGGGTTGCGGGGTTCTTCCGCCAGCTCTCGAGCCTCAGATCCCTGAATAGGTACTGCCTGTATCAGGGTCTGAGGAGGAAACTCAAGCTTCTCGTCTCGACTGGAGGTAGCCGGGAGGATATCTCCAGAGTGAAGTCCTTGCTCATGAGGTGTCAGTACGATAGGCACGCATCTTTGGTTTTTGAGAGGGATTTTGGGAAGTACCGCTCGCCCGACCCTTACAGAAACTGCAAGATGTCAGTGAGTAGTAAAGTAATTTCAGGACTGATTGATAGTACGGGATCTCTGAATCGGTCCAGATCAGGGATCCTTGAGGTCGTCAGATCCTTCTACTCGCACCTCTTGGGGAGGAAGGATCTGGATCGGGACAAGATGTCGGGTTTCCTGGCTGAAGCCATTCCTGAGCCAGGGGTAGACCCCTCTCTTGGCGTTTTGGCAGAAGAAATCAGGGAAGAGGAAGTGAGACTGGCGATCGAGGGGCTCGCCCCCAAGAAGTCGCCAGGTCCAGATGGCTTAACCTCTGAGTTGTACAGGACCTTTAAGGAGTCGTTAGCTCCCCTCTTGACTGAGGTATTCAATGAGTGTCTCTCCTCGGGCACTCTGCCGAAGTCAATGAGGAGGTCAGCCCTGATTCTTCTCTCAAAGGGTAAAGATCCCAGCCGTATTGAGAATTGGAGGCCCATAGCTCTTCTCAATACGGACAGGAAGCTTCTGGCTAAGATACTGTTTAATTGGCTGATTAAGTTTGCACCCCGGCTCCTTTCGGGGGCTCAGCACTGCTCTGTTCCAGGCCGAAGCACCTTAAGTGCTGTCCTTAGTGTCAGGGAGGCAGTGGAGCGGAGTAGTGCGGGTCTCTGGAAGGGGTACTTACTGTCCTTGGATCAGGCCAAGGCGTTTGATCGGGTGAACCACGAGTACCTCTGGTCCGTCCTCCTGAGATATGGCTTACCGAGTACTTTTGTTAATTGGCTTGTATGCAGGGGCAGAGAGTTTCTCGCTGGTGAACGGGTGGTCTGGCCGCTCTTTGAGGTGGGGTCCGGAGTCCGTCAGGGTTGTCCTTTGAGCCCGCTCTCATATGTATTTGCGATCGATCCCTTCCTTAGGAGGGTGAGTCGTGGACCATTGGCGGGAGTCGGGATGAGTCTGGCGGAGCTGGATGTCACCCAGAGAGAGGCGTACGCTGATGATGTCACTATTTTCGTCTCTCTCTCGAGAGGAGGTCGATGTGGTGATGTCTGAGGTGGACCGCTACATAGGGGCATCCGGGTCTAAGATCAACCGGGATAAATGTGAGATTCTTTGGCTGGGAGGAGGAGATCCCACCATTGATCTCCCGGACACTCTTCCAGGGCCCCAAGAGTCAGCAAGTGTCTTAAGCATCACATTCGGCCAGGATGATTACCCCACCAAAAACTGGGATGGTAAGCTCCAGGATGCCGCTCAGAAGGTGGACCAGTGGAAGGGTTGGTCTATGACCCTCAGGGAAAAGGGTACACCTGATCAAATCGTACCTGCTCCCCTTGTTTATCTATCTGGGCAGCGTATGTATCTTACCAGAGGCTTACTACACTAGGGTCTACAGCCTGTTTTTCCAACTGTTATGGGGGAACAGGATGAACCTAGTCAAGAGGGAGGTTACGTACCACACGAGGAGACTAGGGGGTTTATCTATGGTAAACCCTGTGGTGTTCTTAACGAACACCTTCTTGAAAGCCAACATCTCAAACCTCTGGTCAGAGAGGGCTTCTCCGTGGGTACTCTCCTGCAGGGAATGGTTTCGGCCTTTCTCCCAGGAATGGGAGAGAGGAGGGCGAGTGAAGGACCTCCGTACGCCCCATGGATATCTTCCGGCTTAGGCTACCCCGACTCTGAAGGCGATACCTCGGTGGGATCTGGGAGTGTGGGAGATCAGGACCCAGTCAAGGCAGTTCCTTGACAAACGGGTTTTGTTGACCCACTTCCAGAAGCCTCTGGCGCTCAGGGACTGCCCAGGTCGGGATCTGAGGGTGGGGTTGTATCTTTTGAACATGAAAAGGATCCCCCAGAAGTTTTGGGACTTGGCCTGGTGCTGCTTTCAGGGGAAGCTATATGTAAGGGACAACCTGAAGTACGAACTCTGATGACTGGGGATGTCCCCGAGAAGAGTGCGGGGACACGCTGGAAAGCATGGACCACTTCCTGCTTCATTGTCCCTTTTAATGTAGGGGTTTACAACAGGGTGGGCGCTTCCATCGGCTCGAGTCAACTTGCCGGCCTTACCTATCCGGAGTGGGCTTATGGTGCATTTAGGAACCTGGGTGGCTGAGACAGGGGCACCTTATTATTAGCTTAGTGGTTAGGTACTACACGTGGAACGCACAGTGTTTAGTATCTACACAGCGGAAAGTCCTCTCCGAGGTGGAGGTCTGTAGGAATATCACCGGTGACCTCGGGAAGATCAGGTCTTTGGAGTATGGCAGTCTTGGTACCAGTAGGGCTTCTCTCCTATGGAGAGGGTTTTCTTTTGATGTGCCCTAGGTACTAGGCCCTTAAGGTGAAGTACCTTGATTTTGGCCAGGGATAGTGTATATATCTTAGGGTGAGTATAGGGTCAGTTTCATGAAGGGATAGTGATAGGGTTAGAGGTTGATAGGGAGAGGAATTTAAATGTAATTTTATCAGGATTGCCATCCTTCTTCCTGGTGGGGGGCTATGCATGTCACCTTAGCCTTTTGTTTTGTTTTGTTTTCTATGGATGGATTGTAAAGGGCTTTGCAGGCAACCAAACTTGGGCCTTGTGGTTTTTGGTGTATTGTATAGTTAATATCGCTTTGTTGTAGAGTATGTATATATTGTTTTGTATATATTGTTCAGTTTAGGTGGGTAGAGGTGTATTTTAGGTTGGGTGGGGGGCGGGGGGGGGGGGGGGGGGGTGGTGGTGTTGTTGTGTACCCAGGACTGGACAGTTGCAGTGGGTACTATTTTTGGGGTCTGGCATGGGTCAATTGTGGACAAAAACTGTGACCTATGGACTCGGACCCATGTCCAGACGGTGTGTGTTACGCCGAGCGCTCCGGGTCCCTGCTCCTCCTCGAAGCGCTCGCGGCGTTTCTCTCCCTGCAGCGCCCCGGTTAGACCCGCTGACCGGGAGCGCTGCACTGACATTGCCGGCTGGGATGCGATTCGTATAGCGGGACGCGCCCACTCGCGAATCGCATCCCAAGTCTCTCACCTGTCCCGGTCCCCGGCTGTCATGCTCTGGCGCGCGCGGCTCCACTCGCTAGGGCGCGCGCGCCAGCTCTCTGAGATTTAAAGGGCCAGTGCACCAATGATTGGTGCCTGGCCCAATCACCCTAATTAGTTTCCACCTGCTCCCTGGCTATATTACCTCACTTCCCCTGCATTTCCTTGCCGGATCTTGTTGCCTTAGTGCCTAGAGAAAGCTTCTTCTGTGTTTACCATTACTGTGTTCCTGACCTCCTGCTATTACCATTGACTACGAACCTTGCCGCCTGCCCACACCTTCTGCTACGTCCGACCTTGCTCTTGTCTACACCCTTGTACCGCGCCTATCTTCAGCAGTCAGAGAGGTTGAGCCGTTGCTGGTGGATACGACCTGGTTGCTACCGCCGCTGCAAGACCATCCCGCTTTGCGGCGGGCTCTGGTGAATACCAGTAGCAACTTAGAACCGGGCCACCGACACGGTCCACGCCTATCCCTCTCTGGCACAGAGGATCCACCTCCAGCCAGCCGAATCGTGACAGTAGATCCGGCCATGGATCCCGCTGAGGTCCCCCTGCCAGTTGTCGCCGACCTCACCACGGTGGTCGCCCAGCAATCCCGACAGATCGCCCATCTAGTGGGTGTGGCCACCAAAAAGGTGCGTGACCCCAGCATTTTCACAAAACCCCAACATATTTACTAAGGTTTCCACAGAAAATGTGGTGGATTTGAGCTGAGAAAAAAACAAAAGATCAGAACATGTGTAAAAAAAAAAAAATGTAGGAAACCTTAGTAAATACCGTGGAAAATAAATTGTAGGGAACTAAAACCCACAAAGAAACCTCCACAACACTATAAGTAAATCAGGGCCGGTGTCCATGCACGTAGAAGGGTTTCTGGCCAATGCTTCCCGGAGTGGGTGAGAGAAGCCTTAACCCCTTCATGACCCAGCCCATTTTCACCTTCATTTTTTGAAAATCTGACCACTGTCACTTTAAACATTAATAACTCTGGGATGCTTTTACTTATCATTCTGATTCCGAGTTTGTTTTTTCGTGACATATTCTACTTTATGTTATTGGTAAAATTTCACTGATATTTGTATCCTTTCTTGGTAAAAAATCTAAAAATTTCATGAAAATTTTGAAAATTTAGCATTTTTCTAACTTTGAAAGTCTCTGCTTGAAAGGAAAATGGATATTCCAAATAAATTACATATTGATTCACATATACAATATGTCTACTTTGTGTTTGCATTAAAAAATTGACAAGTTTTTACTTTTGGAAGACACCAGAGGGCTTCAAAGTTCAGCAGCAATTTTCCAATTTTTCTCAAGATTTTCAAAATCGTAATTTTTCAGTGCCCAGTTCAGGTTGGAAGTGGATTTTAAGGGTCTTCATATTAGAAATACCCCACAAATGACCCCATTATAAAAACTGCACCCCCCAAAGTATTCAAAATGACATTCAGTAAGTGTTTTAACCCTTTAGGTGTTTCACAGGAATAGCAGCAAAGTGAAGGAGAAAATTCTAAATCTTCATTTTTTACACTCGCATTTTCTTGTAGACCCAATTTTTGAATTTTTACAAGGGGTAAAAGGAGAGAAATCACCCTAAAATTGGTAACCCAATTTCTCTTGAGTAAGGAAATACCTCATATGTGTATGTCAAGTGTTCGGCGGGCGCAGTAGAGGGCTCAGAAGGGAAGGAGCGACAATGGGATTTTGGAGAGTGAGTTTTTCTGAAAGGGTTTTTGGGGGGCATGTCACATTTAGGAAGCCCCTATGGTGCCAGAACAGTGGACCCCCCCACATGTGACCCCATTTTGGAAACTATACCCCTCATGGAATGTAATAAGGGGTGCAGTGAGCATTTACACCCCACTGGCGTTTGACAGATATTTGAAACGGTGGACTGTGCAAATCAAAAATTTTATTTTTCATTTTCACAGACCACTGTTCCAAAAATCTGTCATACACCAGTGGGGTGTAAATGCTCACTGCACCCCTTATTACATTCCGTGAGGGGTGTAGTTTCCAAAATGGGGTCACATGTGGATATTTATTGTTTTGCGTTTGTCAGAACTGCTGTAACAATCAGCCACCCCTGTGCAAATCGCCTCAAATGTACATGGTGCACTCTCCCTTCTGGGCCTTGTTGTGCGCCCCCAGAGCACTTTGCGCCCACATATGGGGTATCTCCGTACTCGGGAGAAATTGCATTACAAATTTTGGGGGGCTTTTTTCCCTTTTACCTCTTGTGAAAATGAAAAGTATAGGGCAACACCAACATGTCAGTGTAAAAAATTTATTTTTTTACACTAACATGCTGGTGTAGACCCCAACTTCACCTTTTCATAAGGGGTTAAAGAAGAAAAAGCCCCCCAAAATTTGTTAGGCTATTTCTCCCGAGTACGGCGATACCCCATATGTGTCCCAAAACTGTTGCCCTGAAATACGACAGGGCTCCAAAGTGAGAGCGCCATGCGCATTTGAGGACTAAATTAGGGATTTGCATAGGGGTGGACATAGGGGTATTCTACGCCAGTGATTCCCAAACAGGGTGCCTCCAGCTGTTGCAAAACTCCCAGCATGCCTGGACAGTCAATGGCTGTCCGGCAATACTGGGAGTTATTATTTTGCAACAGCTGGAGGCTCCGTTTTGGAAACAGTAGCGTACCAGACGTTTTTCATTTTTTTGGGGGAGGGGGGCTGTGTAGGGGTATGTGTATATGTAGTGTTTTTTACTTTTTATTTTAGGTTAGTGTCAGTGTAGTGTAGTGTTTTTAGGGTACAGTCACATGGGCAGAGGTTCACAGCAAGTTTGCCGCTGGAAGTTTGAGCTGCAGCGCAAAATTTGCGCCATCTCAAACTTGCAGCACTCACTGTAAACCTCCGCCCATGTGAGTGTACCCTGTACATTCACATTGGGGGGAGGCGGCAAACATCCAGCTGTTGCAAACTCCGAGCATGCCCTTTGGCTGTCCGTGCATGCTGGGAGTTGTAGTTTTGCAACAGCTGGAGGAACACTGGTTTGGAAACACTAAGTTAAGTAATTAAGTTAAGTTTTGCAACCAAACTTAGTGTTTCCAAACCAGTGTGCCTCCAGCTGTTGCAAAACTACAACTCCCAGCATGCATGGTCTGTCAGTGCATGCTGGGAGTTATAGTTTTGCAACAATTGCAACAGCTGGAGGCACTGAGGTAGGAAACGGACAATGTTTCCCAACTAGTGTGCCTCCAGTTGTTGCAAAACTACAACTCCCAGCATGCCCAGACTGCCAAGGCATGCTGGAAGTTGTAATTCGGCAATATCTGAAGGATCAGATGTTGCCGAACTACAACTTCCAGCATGCTTGGGCAGTCTGGGCATGCTGGGAGTAGTAGTTTTGCAACATCTGGAGGTCCACAGTTTGGAGACCACTGTATAATGGTCTCCAATCTGTGCTCTTCCAGATGTTAGAGAACTACAACTCCCAGCATGCCTGGACAGACTGAGCATGCTGAGATTTGTAGTTTTGCTACATCTGGAAGAGCACAGATTGGAGACCATTATACAGTGGTCTCCAAACTGTGGACCTCCAGATGTTGCAAAACTGCAACTCCCAGCATGCCCAGAAAGCCAAAGGCTGTCTGGGCATGCTGGGAGTTGCAGTTTTGAAACTCTCAGAGGCAGCAGTGAGATCGCTTTACGGCGATCTCACTGCTGCCAATGAAGATGCCGCCCTGCAGCTGCCGGAAACTCACCTCCGGGACGCAGCGCCGCCGGGACCGCATGGAGGACGCCGGGACCGCTCGGGACACCGCTCAGACGGGTAAGTGATGCCGGGGGATGGGTAAGGGACACTTAGCAGAGCGGTGTGTGTCCCGATCCCCGTGATCGGGACTCACACACTGCGCTGCTAAGTATTCTGATAGCGAAACGCTGCTATCAGCTAGTCAGATTTGCCCAGCTGATAGCAGCGATCGCTGGGGGGGGTGGGGGACGAAACCCCCCGTGGTCGCATGGTAAGATGGCTGGCTATCAGTGATAGCCACCATCTTTCCGGGCGCTGCGGGATGCCGCGAGTAGCGGCAGTAATGTCCATGACGTACCTGTATGTCATGGGTCGGGAACACCTTGCCACCCATGACGTACAGGTATGTCATAGGTCGGAAAGGGGTTAAAGGGGTACTCTGCCCCTACACCTCTTATCCCCTATCCAAAGGATAAGATGTCTGATCTCGGGGGTCCTGCTGCTGGGGACCCCCGTGATCTCCCTGCTGCACTCGGCGTTCGTTTAGAGCGTGGTGTGCAGCGCTGGAGACTCACAATGTCAAGGCCATGCCCCGCTCGTGACATCACGGCCACGCCCCCTCAATGCAAGTCTATGGGAGGGGGCGTGACGACCGTCACGCCCCCTCCCATAGACTTGCATTGAGGGGTGTGGCCTAGGGCTGGGCGGTATGAGCAAAAACGTGTATCACGGTATTTTTTTAAGTGATGGCAGTTTCACGGTATTAAACGGTATTCCCCCCCCCCATATGACCTGGGCGCCGCTTCTCTCCCAACACCCCCCCTCACAATTATCAGCTGCGCTGTCCCCACATCATGTCACCCGCGTGCGCTCCTCTCCTCTCCTCATCCTCCTATGAGTTGCGGGCCGCAGCGCTAGAAATCTGTACTACAAATAATGTTTCCCGGGCTATAAAAATAAAAACTTTAACCTGCCTACGTTCCCCCGTTGCTATGGTACCGTCTTCACTGTCCTGCGCTGTGGTCCTCTTGCAGTTACCTTGGGACGGGAAAGTCAAAGAGCCACCAGCCTATCATCGGGCGGGGCGGGACATCGCTGCGGCCGGTGATAGGCTAACGGCACTGTGACATTCCCGTCCTCAGGACCGCAGCGGAGGGACCATGAGGCGGGACCACGTCGAAAGGTAAGTTTAAACTTTGTTTTGTTTATTTTTGCAGCGTTATTTGTAGTACAGATTTCTAGCGCTGGCGGCCCGCAAATCGTATGGGGATGAGCAGAGGAGCGCACGCGGGTGACATGATGTGGGAACAGATTATCTGCGCTGATAATACGGGGGGGGGGGCGGGTAAAGCAGAATAGCGCTCGCGGGTCAAATATGATTAGTTCCCCGATGTGGGGACAGCGCGCTGCAGCGGATAATTCATTCATTCGAGGGGGGGAGGTGCCCAACCGGTATTGCGGTATGGGCAAAATTCATATTGTGAGGGGGGGAAAAAAATCGGTATTCGGTATGAACCGGTATACCGCCCAGCCCTAGTGTGGCCGTGACATCAGGAGCGGGTGTGACCATGACATCACGAGCCTCCGCCCTGCATCACCAGTCATCTGGCACAGAGCGAAGTTCGCTCCGTGCACCGGATGTCTTGGGTGCCGCAGCCGCGATCGTGGGGGTCCCCAGTGGTGGGATCCCCGCGATCAGACATCTTATAAGATTCTCTGTTCTCTCTTATACAGCTTGAAGAATTTCATAGCTGACGCCACCTCTAGAGCTGCGCTCTGCTCTATACAGTCCTCGGGGGGGTGTCTTTGGGTCGGCCCAGGACAAGATCCTAGAAACTCTTCCACAAACCGGTGAGTTCCCTTTCCCTCTCCCAGGATTCAGTCTAAATAAACAATGAAGATCAGGACGTTGAAGCAATGCGGAATGCAGAAGAGAAGGGATATTCTTCTTGGGCCCCACAAGCCGTATCCAGGTCGGAGGATTTCTGGATCCTTTAGAAATGGACGAAAGTCTCCAAGAACATCTGGATCCTAAATTCAGTATCTCTGGAGATGGTTCCCCTCCTGCCCCCCACGGAATATTCTATAAGAAAACCTGCAGAATTCTGAACCTTCTGATAATGAAGGGGGGGATGTAATGAGAAATGTGAGGCATTGTGGGAAAGTGTGGGCTCTGTGCATGGCAATAGCAGGGTCACAGCTCAAAGAGGAAATCGAGAAGTGATCAGTCCCTTACGAAGTAAGAGAATTCTAAACCCAGCACATTTGTCCTTCTTTATACAGCATACATATGATGTGGCCCCTGTATGATATAGGACCTTTTCTTCTCTCATAAAAGTCCTAACAGGACTATTCCCCTCCAGCTGATCCAGTTGTCTCCCCTTCCTCTCCAGCTGATCCAGTTGTCTCCTCTTCCTCTCCAGCTGATCCAGTTGTCTCCTCTTCCCCTCCAGCTGATCCAGTTGTCTCCTCTTCCCCTCCAGCTGATCCAGTTGTCTCCTCTTCCACTCCAGCTGATCCAGTTGTCTCCTCTTCTCCTGAATGACCCCCAAGATGGACAAGGACAGAAATGAGATGACTAAGAGAATATTACACTTCACCTTGGAGATCATCCACCTGCTGACCGGAGAGGTGAGGTGACCCATCTACATTTCCACCATTGTTGTCCCCCCATCTACATTTCCACCATTGTTGTCCCCAATCTACATTTCCACCATTGTTGTCCCCATCTACATTTCCACCATTGTTGTCCTCCCACCATTGTTGTCCCCAATCTACATTTCCACCATTGTTGTCCCCATCTACATTTCCACCATTGTTGTCCCCAATCTACATTTCCACCATTGTTGTCCCCAATCTACATTTCCACCATTGTTGTCCCCATCTACATTTCCACCATTGTTGTCCCCATCTACATTTCCACCATTGTTGTCCCCATCCACATTTCCACCATTGTTGTCCCCCATCTACATTTCCACCATTGTTGTCCCACCATCTACATTTCCACCATTGTTGCGCCCATCTACATTTCCACCATCGTTGTCCCCCATCTACATTTCCACCATTGTTGTCCCTATCTACATTTCCACCATTGTTGTCCCCATCTACATTTCCACCATTGTCGTCCCTCCATCTACATTTCCACCGTTGTTGTCCCCCCATCTACATTTCCACCGTTGTTGTCCCCCCCATCTCCATTGCCACCCTTGTTGTCCCCCCCATCTCCATTGCCTCCGTTGTTGTCCCCCCCATCTCCATTGCCTCCGTTGTTGTCCCCCCCATCTCCATTGCCACCGTTGTTGTCGCCCCCCCATCTCCATTGCCACCGTTGTTGTCGCCCCCCCATCTCCATTGCCACCGTTGTTGTCGCCCCCCCATCTCCATTGCCACCGTTGTTGTCGCCCCCTCCCATCTCCATTGCCACCGTTGTTGGCCCCCCCATCTCCATTGCCACCGTGGTTGGCCCCCCCATCTTTGGCCCCACTCTATATGTTCTGGATGTCTCTTTGTAGGTGAGGTCTCCAGAACTGACCCCTGTATTCCAGATGTGTTCACTATACAGGGGGCACAATCTCCTCTTTGTAGTGGGGGAGGAATACTGGGGTCAGTCCCCTCATTGTCTCTTTCCATACACAGGATTACACCATAGTGAAGAAGACATGGGGGGAGTGTGTGGCCCCCAGCAGCCATCTCCATGAGTCAGGAGGACTGAGCAGGGCCCGGGGCCCCATCACAGAGCCTCCACCTCACTCACTGATACATGAGAAGAAGATCTTAGAACTCATCCACAGGATCACTGAGCTTCTGACTAGAGAGGTGACCCTGCTGGGACATTATACAGTAATGGAGGGGTCTGGTGATGATTAGAGAGGTGACACTGCTAAGACATTATACAGTAATGGAGGGGTCTGGTGATGACTTGAGAGGTGACACTGCTAGGACTTTATACAGTAATGGAGGGGTCTGGTGATGATTAGAGAGGTGACATTGCTGGGACATTATACAGTAATGGAGGGGTCTGGTGATTAGAGAGGTGACACTGTTGGGACATTATACAGTAATGGAGGGGTCTGGTGATGACTGGAGAGGTGACACTGCTGGGACATTATACAGTAATGGAGGGGTCTGGTGATGAGAGGTGACACTGCTAGGACATTATACAGTAATGGAGGGGTCTGGTGATGATTAGAGAGGTGACACTGTTGGGACATTATACAGTAATGGAGGGGTCTGGTGATGACTGGAGAGGTGACACTGCTGGGACATTATACAGTAATGGAGGGGTCTGGTGATGAGAGGTGACACTGCTAGGACATTATACAGTAATGGAGGGGTCTGGTGATGACTGGAGAGGTGACACTGCTGGGACATTATACAGTAATGGAGGGGTCTGGTGATGATTAGAGAGGTGACCCTGCTGGGACATTATACAGTAATTGAGGGGTCTGGTGATGACTGGAGAGGTGACACTGCTGGGACATTATACAGTAATTGAGGGGTCTGGTGATGACTGGAGAGGTGACCCTGCTGGGACATTATACAGTAATGGAGGGGTCTGGTGATGACTGGAGAGGTGACACTGCTGGGACATTATACAGTAATGGAGGGGTCTGGTGATGAGAGGTGACACTGCTGGGACATTATACAGTAATGGAGGGGTCTGGTGATGATTAGAGAGGCGACACTGCTGGGACATTATACAGTAATTGAGGGGTCTGGTGATGAATAGAGAGGTGACACTGCTGGGACATTATACAGTAATGGAGGGGTCTGGTGATGATTAGAGAGGTGACACTGCTGGGACATTATACAGTAATGGAGGGGTCTGGTGATGATTAGAGAGGTGACACTGCTGGGACATTATACAGTAATGGAGGGGTCTTGTGATGACTGGAGAGGTGACACTGCTGGATTATTATACAGTAATGGAGGGGTCTGGTGATGATTAGAGAGGTGACACTGCTGGGACATTATACAGTAATGGAGGGGTCTGGTGATGATTAGAGAGGTGACACTGCTGGGACATTATACAGTAATGGAGGGGTCTGGTGATGACTGGAGAGGTGACACTGCTGGGACATTATACAGTAATGGAGGGGTCTGGTGATGACGGTATCATTGTGTGTCAGGTTCCTATAAGGTGTCAGGATGTGGCGGTCTATTTCTCCATGGAGGAGTGGGAGTATGTAGAAGGACACAAGGATCTGTACCAGGACATAGTCATGATGGAGGATCACCGGCCCCTCACATCACAAGGTAAGAAGAGACATATATATAGATATCACTCTCACTACCTAGTAACATAGAAATCTATCCAGCACTGATGTATTCATTCCCTGTGTGTTCCCTACAGATGGAGTCATTGATAGAAATCCACCCGAGAGGTGTCCCCGTCCTCTGTATTCCCAGGACTGTCCAGAGGGAAATGTCCCAGAGAAGCATCAGGTAGATGACTCTAAAGTCTTCCCCAAAAATATGATCATGAACTTCTTATTAAATCCAATTTCATGTAATTTTCTGCTTGTTTATTTAGGCTGAAGATCTGATGGATATAAAGGTTGAGGTTATAGATGATGAAGAAGAGGAGACGGATTTCTGGGCCGATCAGCTGTGTAAGGAGGGGGAGAAAAATGAGGGGAGTGCTAGATACTACTACACCCATCATCTGATCATTACATGCAAATAATCTAATCCCTACAGATGGAGTCGAGAGGTGTCCCCATCCCCTGTATTCCCAGGACTGTCCAGAGGGAAATGTCCCAGAAAACAATCAGGTAGATGGAGCTAAAGTCTCCCCAAAATATAATCATACAGTGAATGAACCAAAGATCACTACATGTTATTTTCTTGTTTATTTAGGTTACAAATCTGATGGATATTAAGGTGGAAGTGAAAGATGAATCCGAAGAGGAGACAAATTTCTTGGCCGATCGGCAGTGTAAGGAGGGGGAGACTTCTGTTGGGTGTGAAAGGAAATCTTCTTCTTAAGAGAAGAATAAATACTATATCCATCATCTGATCATCACTTGTAATAATCTATTCCAGCACTGATGTATTAATTCCCTGTGTGTTCCCTACAGATGGAGTCATTGATAGAAATCCACCCGAGAGGTGTCCCCGCCCTCTGTATTCCCAGGACTGTGCAGAGGGAAATGTTCCAGAGAAGCATCAGGTAGATGAGGCTGATCCTATATCTCTATAGGGGGGTCCTGCAGTCATAGATTTTGGGGTCTCTGTTGCTCCTCCTGTCTGCTGTATTGTAGTGAATTGTTCTATATGTCACATCAGGGGGGAGATCTGACTAATAATAAAGTGGAGGATGAAGAAGAGAGGATGAGGGGCCATCACCCGTGTATGAGGGAAGTGAAGGAGGAAATTCCAGGAGGTGTTACCCCAGGTATGTAATAATGCCAGGAGGTGTTACCCCAGGTATGTAATAATGCCAGGTGGTGTCACCCCAGGTATGTAATAATGCCAGGTGGTGTCACCCCAGGTATGTAATAATGCCAGGAGGTGTTACCCCAGGTATGTAATAATTCCAGGAGGTGTTATCCCAGGTATGCAATAATGCCAGGAGGTGTCACCCCAAGTATGTAATAATTCCAGGAGGTGTCACCCCAGGTATGTAATAATGCCAGGAGGTGTCACCCCAGGTATGTAATAATGCCAGGAGATGTTACCCCAGATATGTAATAATTCCAGGAGGTGTTACTCCAGGTATGTAATAATGCCAGGAGGTGTCACCCCAGGTATGTAATAATGCCAGGAGGTGTTACCCCAGGTATGTAATTCATTCCAGGAGGTGTCACCCCAGGTATGTAATAATGCCAGGAGGTGTCACCCCAGGTATGTAATAATGCCAGGAGATGTTACCCCAGATATGTAATAATTCCAGGAGGTGTTACTCCAGGTATGTAATAATTCCAGGAGGTGTTACCCCAGGTATGTAATAATGCCAGGAGGTGTTACCCCAGGTATGTAATTCATTCCAGGAGGTGTTACCTCAGGTATGTAATAATGCCAGGAGGTGTTACCCCAGGGATGTAATAATGGATACAGAGGGAATTTAGAGGTTTCTTCCGGGGGAGGCTCCTCCTTAGATCTACATTACATTAACCCTTCAGGCCCCAGTGATCCTCTGTGTTATGTATAGTGCAGGATCTTAGGGAGGTGACTGCACATAGAGATCCTCTCCGAGGTCATCTGTGGGTCCTCTCCGGGGTCATCTGTGGGTCCTCTCCGGGGTCATCTGTGGGTCCTCTCCGAGGTCATCTGTGGGTCCTCTCCGAGGTCATCTGTGGGTCCTCTCCGAGATCATCTGTGGGTCCTCTCCGAGATCATCTGTGGGTCCTCTCCGAGGTCATCTGTGGGTCCTCTCCGGGGTCATCTGTGGGTCCTCTCCGGGGTCATCTGTGGGTCCTCTCCGGGGTCATCTGTGGGTCCTCTCCGAGGTCATCTGTGGGTCCTCTCCGAGGTCATCTGTGGGTCCTCTCCGAGGTCGTCTGTGGGTCCTCTCCGAGGTCATCTGTGGGTCCTCTCCGAGGTCGTCTGTGGGTCCTCTCCGAGGTCGTCTGTGGGTCCTCTCCGAGGTCGTCTGTGGGTCCTCTCCGAGGTCGTCTGTGGGTCCTCTCCGAGGTCGTCTGTGGGTCCTCTCCGAGGTCGTCTGTGGGTCCTCTCCGAGGTCATCTGTGGGTCCTCTCCGAGGTCGTCTGTGGGTCCTCTCCGAGGTCGTCTGTGGGTCCTCTCCGAGGTCGTCTGTGGGTCCTCTCCGAGGTCGTCTGTGGGTCCTCTCCGGGGTCGTCTGTGGGTCCTCTCCGGGGTCGTCTGTGGGTCCTCTCCGGGGTCGTCTGTGGGTCCTCTCCGGGGTCGTCTGTGGGTCCTCTCCGGGGTCGTCTGTGGGTCCTCTCCGGGGTCGTCTGTGGGTCCTCTCCGGGGTCGTCTGTGGGTCCTCTCCGGGGTCGTCTGTGGGTCCTCTCCGGGGTCGTCTGTGGGTCCTCTCCGGGGTCGTTTGTGGGTCCTCTCCGGGGTCGTCTGTGGGTCCTCTCCGGGGTCGTCTGTGGGTCCTCTCCGGGGTCGTCTGTGGGTCCTCTCCGGGGTCGTCTGTGGGTCCTCTCCGGGGTCGTCTGTGGGTCCTCTCCGGGGTCGTCTGTGGGTCCTCTCCGGGGTCGTCTGTGGGTCCTCTCCGGGGTCGTCTGTGTGTCCTCTCCGGGGTCGTCTGTGGGTCCTCTCCGGGGTCGTCTGTGGGTCCTCTCCGGGGTCGTCTGTGGGTCCTCTCCGGGGTCGTCTGTGGGTCCTCTCCGGGGTCGTCTGTGGGTCCTCTCCGGGGTCGTCTGTGGGTCCTCTCCGGGGTCGTCTGTGGGTCCCCTCCGGGGTGGTCTGTGGTTCCCCTCCGGGGTGGTCTGTGGGTCCCCTCCGGGGTGGTCTGTGTGGGTCCTCTCCGGGGTGGTCTGTGGGTCCTCTCCGGGGTCGTCTGTGGGTCCTCTCCGGGGTCGTCTGTGGGTCCCCTCCGGGGTCGTCTGTGGGTCCTCTCCGGGGTCGTCTGTGGGTCCTCTCCGGGGTCGTCTGTGGGTCCCCTCCGGGGTCGTCTGTGGGTCCTCTCCGGGGTCGTCTGTTGGTCCTCTCCGGGGTCGTCTGTGGGTCCTCTCCGGGGTCGTCTGTGGGTCCACTCCGGGGTCGTCTGTGGGTCCCCTCCGAGGCCGTCTGTGGGTCCCCTCCGAGGCCGTCTGTGGGTCCCCTCCGAGGCCATCTGATCTAGCATCAAGATTTAGGGCTCATCAGTGTTAATGAACAGCTGCACAAACCTACGGGTTCAGAGAGAATTTCGTTTTCCATCTTAAAGCTCCACAGTGAATGCAGTTTGGTGACCTCTGCTAGAGCCTAATAGGACTGCTAAGATGGGAGACTTGAGGACTATTCTCAGCTTTATATTCGTTATCGCGCAAAGCAACAATTTCACATCTTGGAGCTGGACTAAGTGCAGGGGCAACAAGTCAAAACGCAGTAAACGTCAGGGGTGCGGGTCGGGAAAATGAGAGGTTAACAAACACTCAGATATGGAATGGAAAACTAGCAAAGTCAAGATCCAAGAAGACTCCAAAATACCAAAATCAGGAGATTAAGGCTTCACCGTACATCAAGCCAGAGTCACAATAACCAGAGATCAGAAGAACCGAAGAGTAAGAAATCTAATAATCAGGAGAGATTTCCCCATCACAGGCAAGAAAGTAAAACAGCTGAACTCCTATATAGTCAAACAGGGCAGAATACTGTTGGCCATCACTTACAGCTCCTGATTGGCTGGGGCCTCGCCAGGCTACACATGATGCTTTAGACAAGAGAATGTATTTCTACAACCAGAACCAGGTCAAGTCCTTACAGTACTCCATCCTTTTATGAGGGGCCCCAGGTTCCTCAATAACCTGAGAGCGCAAAGATACTGGCTCAATCGGGCCATCAATGTCCATATCCGTGTCTTTCTCAATATCACCAATCATTGGGCTCCATCTTGGGCAAAGATGGGTGCACAGGCAAGATAGAAGGAGTCGACAGAATGGGAAAAGCTGAGAGTAACCGACCATTCCTTCCGGTGGAAGCGCACGAGCGGCACGAAATAGTTCTGTCCTGATACCTCGCTCTTGTCACCCTGCCCGCCGGAGTTGTATTGATGCACCGGTATCTACAATAGAGTCCTCTGAATGGTGAGTGCTGGCTACTATTGTTTCCTTATGTACATTACTCTTGTGGATCAGCATTGTGCACTGCCGCAATCGGAGCAGGTGCATGAAGTGTAGCATTTACTCCTTGTGAGCGCAGTGTGGCTTCTAGTGGGGTATATGCCGCTATTGTGTTCACGCAATAGTGTGTCCAGATGGATAGCTAGAGTCATGGCCTAATCAAGGGTGTCTTGAGGGGGATAGGTTATCAACATGTCCTTAAAGGGGTACTCCACTGGCCAGCGTTCGGGCCGTCACGGCCCCTCCCATAGACTTGCATTGAGGGTACGTGGCCGTGATGTCATGAGGGGCAAGGCCGACCCCGGCAGTGTGAAAACAGCAGTCGAAACATTTACTTCCAAACACTGGCCAGTGGAGTACCCCTTTAACAGAATCTGTGAAACCCAGGCTCAACTGGCAAATCAGGGCTTTGTTATTCCACTTTAAAGACACACGGCTTTTCCGAAATTCGGTCCAGTAATCCTGTACGGCCCTACGACTTTCTCACACCCCTTAGCTGTGACTCTATTAAAGCTGCCCTATCAGGATCAGCATATAAGAGACTTAAAGCTGAAGAAAAAAGCATCCACTGAGGAAAATACAGGATCAAGACACCCAGTCATGGGGACCACCTTGCAAGAGGGACAGAATCCCCACTCTTTGGGTCTCAGTATTTGAAGAGTAAGGTCTTGAAGGCTTATGATAGGTCTTAAAGGCTTTATGGTCTCCAGACAACCGATCTGGTTGATTTTACCCAGGGTTCTACAGGAACAGAAATCGGGGCAGACAGCATTTGGGCATGGGATACCTCCATCTCCTGAATCCTGACAAGTAAACCCTGAACAAACCGCTCCTGGTTATGGAGCTTCTCTGTCAAATCCTCGACCGACTTGGTTATAGACTGGGTTGTCTGTTGCTGGTTGCCTCCTCAAGTCCTGGCATCTGGTCCACAATGACAGAAAAAAGGGCTCCAAAGCCAAACAAGTGGCACCAGTGCAAGTAAGTTGGACCTGCAATAATGTAACACAGCGTTCAGCAGGGAATAGTGAAATGCTTCTCACCCATATCCACTTACCTTGCCTACTTGCGTAATGGCCCTACATGAAGGTTTCACAACTTGGAGCTGGTCCCTGCATAGGACTGTGCAAGTCAGAACAAAACACAATACAAGTCGTAACAGGTTGGGAAACGAACACACAGATATGGAATGGTAAACAAGAAAAGACAAAAACCAGGAGGACTACAAAGTACCAAAATCAGGAAATCAAGGGTTAACCGAACACCAAGTCAGAGTCACAATAACCAGAGATCAGAATAAGCAGAGAGTAAGAAATCTAATGTTCAGGCAATAAAGACAACTGAACTTGTGTATAGACAAACCGGGCGTGGACGCCAAGGCAGAATACTATTGGCCAGTCATCCACAGCTCCTGATTGGCTGGGGCATCACCAGGCTACACATGATACTTTAGCCAAATGCCAGAAAACTTAACCCCACCAGCAGAACCAGCGTAGTCTATATACCGGGATCACAGTTTATGACCCCATCAGTTATTTAAACCCTGCGGGGGAGCTCAGGTATGAGATCCGTGGACATCAATATGGTCGGCGACCAGGCATCTATGTGTTAAAAAATCCATTGAGGGGACAAATGCCTAAACAGGGGGTCAAGAGCCCATGTGACTCACCCAGCACCACAAACACTGTGTGTATTCCTCATACCAGTCTCCTCCGGGCCCCATAGGCTGAAAGCATTTCCTTAGGGGCCCAGCCGTTTCTTACAGCGCTTCCCCTACTGAGCTTGAAGGGTTATTCCAGTTTCCGAAAATTGTATTTAAATACGACCATATAATCAACCCAAGATATATAACCTACAAATATCGCTTATTGTACTGGCTTCAGCATGTTCATGTGTGATTTACCTCTGGCAGGAAGTAGTGTTGTCCTCTCTTTGTCAGTGTGGTGTTGTCTCGGCAGCTCCTAGTCTTGTCCCCCTCTAGCACCAACCTCTGCCATCTTAGTAAGTGTGGCTGGATTTTGTCTCTGATCTCTAGCTCCTCCCTCTGAGTGATGTCATCACCTCTGACCTGCCCCTAGATCCTACATCACCATCTCTCTGTCATATACACATCTTTATTGAGACCTTGAAGGGGTACTCCGGCGCTTAGGCATCTTATCCCTTATCCAAAGCATAGGGGATAAGATGCCTGATTGTGGGGTTCCAGCCGCTGGGGACCCCCGTGGTCTTGCACGCAGCACCCCGTTATCACAGCTGTCATGCCCCCTCCCATAGGCTTGCAATGAGGGGGCGGAGCATGTCGTCTCATGGATGTGGGGCCGAGACGTCCCAATGCTTCGGCCCCCGTGATCGCCAGTAATCGGACCCATAGAAAACATGCTCCCGGGACTGATTATAACAAGGTGCTGCATGCAAGATCACGGGGGTCCCCAGTGGCAGGACTCCCGCAATCAGGCATCTTATCCCCTATCCTTTGGATAGGGGATAAGATGTCTTAGTGCCGGAGTACCCCTTTAAGGTAAAAATGATGTGTGTGTATATGGCATACTGTCTTGTGCTGAGCAATGGGGAAAGGTAAAGGGGTACAGCCGTGATGCCCCTTCCATAGATTTGCATTGAGGGGGTGGTACGTGATGTCATGAGGGGGCAGGGCTGTAACGTCATGAGTGGGCTGGGCCGTGACGTTGCGATACCCTGGCCCCTGTTCATGCTTGAACAGCCAAAGCTTTCTTTGACTCCTGAATGACAAAGAAGCTGATCAGACATTCAGGAGTCTGTGAAAGCTGGATACACATACTGACAGCTATGTTGATTAGCATCCAGCTTTACTAGGAACAGATAGAAAATGTATGAATAAAAAGTACTGTGCAGTGATTTGCAGACTGCCAGGCTGCTCCCAGACTCAGAGCAGGTGAGTCATCACAGTGAGGGAGAGAGATGGACACGCCCCCTCCATAAGGCAAGAAGACAAAGCAAGTGAGCAAGATATAAAAGCTATTTGTTAGGGAAATATAGGTCATAGACACATAAAAATTTATATGTACATGATCAGGATTAGATACTGAGTAACATATCGGTACTTATGTATTTAATGTGCACAATCCAAGAAGAACAGAAAATGAGGAGGCACTCATGTTTTTGTTGGGGTGACAGCAAACTTCTTTATTTCAGGTGCAGTGTGCGATCATGTATTTATATGGAACATAAAGCTTTTAGTCATTTTATATTATTTCGTGTGGTCCTTTCTGTGTCTTTGCCCTTCATTTGTGAGGCGGCCATTGTATTGGGGTCTTTGTTGCCCTTCTACTTCCTATACTGCTGTATACTGTGATCTAAGTTTTCATCACCCCCGCTGCTCTTGTATTTTTGTGTACTTTTTTTTTTCCAAACTTTGTAGACTTTTATTATTATTATATCTGCGCATGTGTTTTTAATCGTTAAGTTTTTCTTTCCTCTGATGCCGCACACGATCAGCGCTGGTCTTGTCCCATGCTGGCAGGAGGGGAACAGGGACAGAGCAGACTGCTTTTACAGCCAGGGGCAGGTGGCATCTTCAGGGCAATTGGGCAAAAAATGTTATGTTTAATTATAGTGTTAGGTAAGAGTGGGTATTTTCTCTGCCGTGTTCTAGAGTTGGTGTTTATTTGACAATTGTTATAGCCATACACAAGGGTTAGAGTATTTGTGATGTCCTGTCTCTGAGGGTGTTTAAAGGGGTTATCCAGGAAAAAAAAACTTTTTATATATCAACTGGTTACAGAAAGTTAAACAGATTTGTAAATTACTTCTATTAAAAAATCTTAATCCTTTCAGTACTTATGAGCTACTGAAGTTGAGTTGTTCTTTTCTGTCTAAATTCTCTCTGATGACACCTGTCTCAGGAACTGTCCAGAGTAGAAGCAAATCCCCATAGCAAACCTCTTCTACTCTGTGCAGTTCCTGAGACAAGCAGAGATGTCAGCAGAGGGCACTGTTGTCAGACAGAAAAGAACTCAACTTCAGCAGCTGATAATTATTGGAAGAATTAAGATTGTTTAATAGAAGTCATTTACAAATCTGTTTTAACTTTCTCGAGCCAGTTGATATATAAGAAAAATCTACAGCCAAATAGAAGTATGGCGGCCAACTTATGTGTCTGAACTTGTCGTTCCTTAGCAAGGATTGGCTGTAACGGCAGACGACCACCACCAGGGCTGTTGTGCCTAAGGGAAACAAAGTGAATACAAGAAGAAAATAGATTTGGATCAGCTCAACGACGACGCGTTTCGAGCTTGCGCTCTTAGTCATGTCCATGATTAAGAGCGCAAGCTCGAAACGTGACGGCAATCCACTTGTTTTTAGTGATATGTCATCTGCCACTCATGTGGCTTCGTTTTTAACATGTCCATTAAACTTTAAGTTTTATCACATTTTTCTCCAACGAGTGCTGGATTTACCTTTTTTCTTTCACCGAAACAAAGTGAAGCTTCATCAGGGGCAGTGGAGGAACCTTGTCTGGTCAGATGGGTCCAGATCTCTGTGGTGTCATGCTGGTAGGCTTAGTATTTGGCACAAGCAGCATGAATCGGACGTGTGTGAATAGTTCAGGCCGATGGTTGGGGGAAATGTTTTCTTGGTGCACCCCCGTTGTCCTGATACCTGTGGATCCAGGTTTGGACAGTAGGAGTTATACAAACATTGTGGTGAGCAAGTTCATCCCTTCATGGCAGCTGTTCTCCTTATGGCAGAAGGTCAGCAGGACAATGCATCATCCACAAGGGTCAGATAGTCGTGGATTGGTTCCACAAACGGACCGACGAGATTAAGTGAAACGGCTGTTCGGATCATGTCAGGACCTCTATCTACTGCATAGAGAGAAGTGACCCTGTTGGCATGGGCCGATATTACTCCAGAACGATTTCATAACCTAGTGGTATTTATGATAAGCCTAAATGAGGTCCAATGGGCTACTAGACGGGGCTATAGTCAAGTGGTCACTGTAGAGCCACTCATAGACGAAAAATAATTCACCGAGGAGGAGTTGTTGGAATTGAATTACATTGTGTGTGTGTGACTGTAATGATGATCTACGGAAGTGATGACAATATTAGAGCGAAAGAACAAGACTATTGTGATGACTAGTGTTGAGCGGCATAGGCCATATTCAAATTCGCGATATTTTGCTAATATATGGATGAATATTCATCATATATTCGCTAAATTCGCATATTCGTAATATTCGCGGTTTATTTTCGCATATGCGAAAATTTGCATATATGAAAATTCACAAAAATTTGCATATGCTAATTTTTGCATATAGTATTAGAGCCTTCTTTACACCACACAAGCTGGAAGCAGAGAGGGGTGATCACTGTGATGTGTACTGTGAAAAAAATATATATATATATTCGTAATTGCGAATATATAGTGCTATATTCGAGAATAAAATTAACATTGCAAATATTCGCGAGCAACGCTAGTGATGCCTGGTTCGGCCAGAACCCGTAGTGTTAATCTGTCCTGACAGTTTTGCTTATCGTGGTTGCTGGGACTTTGCCTCTGTGCTGCTGGGTGTGGTTCAGTTTGCAGCCTACTCGATTCCTCCTGCTAGCTGCACTGGGATATATAAGGAAGCCTTTCCCATTCATGCTTTGCCTAAGTTCTTGCAGCTGAAACTAGCTACCTCTGTATATTATTGTCTATCTGGTTCTGTACTTTTTGGCTTGGCTTTTGACTACTCTTTGGCTCTCTGTTATTGCACTCCGTTCCCTCCTGATTTTGACTTGACTCGTTGACTTCGTGTTCAGTGTGTGTGTGTGTGTGTGTTTTTCCTGTTAGTTTTGTGTGCCTCCAGCTGTTCCTGACCTTTCTCAGTTTTTGTAGTTTATTGTTTTGACCTGTGACTGCCCATCACTTATCAGAGGAAGGGACCAGCAAAGTGGTTGTGGACCCCCTGCTTAGGGCACGTACGCAAGCAGGCAGGAACATAGGGAGATGGCAAGTTCAGGGTTGCACTTTATCCCTGCATGATGTGACAATTATTGGGCAAAACTGTACAAGAGGAAGGAGGCTCTAGTGTCCTGTTGGGCACCGCTAGTCTGGATACAAGATGAGATGCATATGGGTTGTTTATGGGGTCCTGTAGCACAGTTCCCTATGGACATTGCAACTGAGTCAGTAGATCCTTCACATTCTTAGGTTGCCGGAGCTGACTTATCATAAATACTCGATTGGCCATAAATTTGGTGAACGGGCAGGACAAAGAAATGTTACATTCTTGGGAAACCCCTGCTGTGTGTGGGCGGCCATTATCCTGCTAAAAAATACCAGCTGGAAGCCACGAGAGTCAACACGTGGGGTTACAGGATGTCCTGCACTTATAGCTGAGCTGTTACTGTCCCTCGTAACACTACTAGGGATCACCAACTGTCCTATGTGATGGCTTCATCACACCAGCAGGGGGCAGTGTGTCACTTCACAGCTAAAGGCAGAACTTAATAGAACGCCTCATACTTCAAAACAGATCCTGATTTTTCTCGCGAAGGACGACATAGGTGACTGGCCGTAGAAGTCAACGTTTCTCATTTTTGTCACTGCTGCAAATCAAAAGGACTGTGGCTGGCTGTTAATAGTAGAACACATAACGGGACACATGACCCCAAATTCTTTTCTGCTGACTGCCTACAATTGAAAGTATAACCTGTGTGGATGGTGGACAAGGATACTGTTGGAGCTGTGACAGATGAAACAATCCTCTCTACTGGTGGTCGCTCTGGGAGGGGGGGGGGGACCAGAGTCTGTCCCCATGTGTGCCCTCATGTAGTCACTGCCCCCAACAACTTGGTCAGAAAGGCCTAGATGGTGTGTAATGAAAGTTCCACCTTTGTATGGATGGTGGACAAGGAAACTGTGGGGGCTGCTCGTGCTTCTCGACAGATCAAACCACTCTCTACTAGTGGTCTGTCCAGTGTCTGTTCACCATGTGGGCCCTCATGTGGTTATTGCTCCAAACAATTCTAACAGCTCGGTCAGATCGGCCTAGATGCCAGGCAACGCCTCAAATTGTCCATCCTGCTTCTCAGTCCATTGATGTGCCCCCTTTCAGAGTCTAACGATCTCTCACCAAGTGGTACACTGCCTAAAAGTAGCCTCTGAGTGCCTTTTTATACAGAAGCAATTGTATGCCCTCTTGTGTTAAGACCCAATGTCTATTCAGGTCACAACTGTAATTATTTAATAGCTGCATGTTGAGTTTTGCAGCAATCCGACAGTAGTAGTAGTAGTCGTAAGGATGGTCGGAGGGGAGGCTTTACAAATGTGATTGACTGTGCTGCTATAGATTTTTCTAAGTGTCGACATAAGAAAATATACACCACACAGGATGTTGGTATTAGGGATCGACCGATATAGTTTTTTTTAGGGCCGATACCGATAATCGGTGGAGGTTAGGGCCGATAGCCGATAACTTATACCGATATTCCGGTATAAGTTATCGGCTATTTATCCCCCCTCGACACCGCTGCAGAGCATTGATTTAAAGCGGGTGCTTTAAATCAATGCACTGCAGTGGCTTTAGGAGTGCCATAGGCCGCCGCCGCCACCACCCGCTTCTCTCCCCTACCTGTCAGGGTGGTCCAGGCCATCCTTCCTGTAGTGTCCGGCGGCATTCCGGGTGGAGGGTGCACCGGTCCGGGCTGTCCTTCTTCTCCGGGGGTCATCTTCTCCACTCTGGGCAGGCTCCGGCCTAGTACGCTGCATAGACGTCGCTGCGCAGTGACGCCCGTGCGCAGCGCCGCACCTGACATCACGGCATAGCGGCGTCTATGCAGCGTACTAGGCCGAAGCCTGCCCGGAGTGGAGAAGAGGACCCCCGGAGAAAGACAGCCCGGAACGGTGCACCCTCCACCCGGAATGGCGCCGGACACTACAGGAAGGATGGATGGCCCGGACCAACCCCATTACGGGTAAGTTTATTATTATTATATTTTATTGAGGGTGGGGGAGGGGCCCGACCGGTATAGCGGTATGGACAAAAATCCATACCGGTATACCGCCCAGCGCTACGGTGGGGGGTGCGACGCGGTGGGGCGGTGCGGGGGGCAGGGCATTATCGGCAAGGTAATTGCCGATACCAATAATGCCCAAAATCATGATTATCGGCCGATAATATCGGCCATACCGATAATCGGTCGATCCCTAGTTGGTATACAATCTTTCTTAGCATACTCATAGCTGCCCCAAAGAATTCTGTTTTAATCCATGAAGTACAGTTGTTTTTTACATTGGACAAAGAAGGAGGTTTAGTTATGACATCAGAATTAGCATGTTACTTTTTGATGGTTGTTTGATTATTGTGTCCATATATATTAGCATATCTAGTGTCCATAAATTTTTGGCAGAAGTTCCTCTACTGGGAAATTCCTCTGGGAGTTCTCTGTTCGTCAGGTATTTTGTCTTTCTACTCCTGCGTGGAGTCATGGCAAGGCCTCAATCCGGAGTCACGAGCAGATAGCAATTTGATGTATATGAGTTAAGGGCTAGGAAACAAGTATATTTTTCCAGCAGCAATGGCATATTAGTATATTGATCAGTCATTAGAAACATAAGGGTCATCCCTATCAGTAGTAGTAGTCGTCAGTAGCAGTAATTTTTGTCAGTGAGTACAACTATTCCCATTACATTGCAATATACTGTTGCAGGATGGGAAGGGGTTAAGGATCAAAATCTAGACCTCTTATCCCCTATTCAAAGAAAAGGGGATAGGATGTCTGATCGTGGGGTTCTGGCTGCTGGGAACCCCGAGATCCCTGTGCACACACCCGGCATTCTGAACATTTATATTCAGAATGCTCTGTTTCAGCGGTTGTGATCGTGACCTCACTACACGCCCCCTTCCATTCATGTCTATAGGAGGGGGCGTGACTGTCATCACGCCCCCTCCTATAGACATAAATGGAAGGGGGCATGACATGACATCATGGTCACAGCCACCGGAACCCAGCTTCTGAACATAATGTTCAGAACGCCAGGTGCTGCACGATGATTGTGGGGGTCCCAGCAGCCGGAACCCCCCGCCATCAGACATCCTATCCCCTATCCTTTTGGTTTGGGAATAAGATGTCTAGGGGCGGAGTACCCCTTTAAGTGTACACACACCTTAAACTTAATGAAAGTCTACGAATTCAATTAAATGGATTCTTCTTCGTTGGGTGAAATGTAACAACGAACTAAATCGTCTGTAATTAAATATTCGGGTGAAGGTCAAATGATCACATGTGCATGAACGTTCGTCCTTGAATAATCTTTCGGGGGGGGGGGCATTGAGTGTCCGTCCTCCGCTCAGTCCCATTAGTCGCGTACGGTCGGTGTAAACTACTGTAACGGCCAATATCGTCTATAATGTGTCTGTGAAGTGATTATTCGTCGGACGATTGTTGGTTTAACCATTGACGTACTGATCTACTGTGTATAGTCACCTTTTTTTTGTAGAGTTGTTTTCCTTTGCTTTTTATCATTTTAACAGCAGTTTGCTCTTCGAGTCCGTGATTATGGGGAAGCAGCCATGTCGTATTGTTACTCTCCGCATTACCTGCACTCAGTGGCCACTTCCTCAGGTCCCCCCTATAGTACCTTACATATCATATTATGAATAGGCCAAAACTACAGCTGATCGGCAAAGGGTAACGGGTATTGGAACTCTGCGATATTGGTGGTCTACCATCAGGGAAACCCCTGTAAGACCTCCCATAGACTTGCATTGAGGGGGCGGGATGTGATTTCACACGGGGGCGGAGTTGTGACGTCACGATACTCCATCCCTGTGGTCGGGAAGCATAAGACTGAGAGCCTCCAGCGCTTCTGGCCGTACTTACAGGTGGGTGCTGCATGCTAGATTGTGGGGGTCCCCAGTAGCAGGAAGATGGAGAGATCATGGAGCGCTCCTCAGGAGAAGATGGAGAGATCATGGAGCGCTCCTCAGGAGAAGATGGAGAGATCATGGAGCGCTCCTCAGGAGAAGATGGAGAGATCATGGAGCACTCCTCAGGAGAAGATGGAGAGATCATGGAGCGCTCCTCAGGACAAGATGGAGAGATCATGGAGCGCTCCTCAGGACAAGATGGAGAGATCATGGAGCGCTCCTCAGGAGAAGATGGAGAGATCATGGAGCGCTCCTCAGGAGAAGATGGAGAGATCATGGAGCGCTCCTCAGGAGAAGATGGAGAGATCATGGAGCGCTCCTCAGGAGAAGATGGAGAGATCATGGAGCGCTCCTCAG